>NC_067434.1:26623076-26925514 GCF_009764475.1 Pristis pectinata
GGACAGAACCTCAAATATATTCCTGTCTACACAACCCAGCACCTTCCCTTCCCAATATCTCATCCCAACATCAAACTGTTTATTGAAAGTCTCCCAAGGTTTTCACCTACACGACTGAATCTGGAAGTCTATTCTCAGCCTTGATCACCCTCTGTGTGAACTTTCCAGTTTTAGTTCTCAATTTGCCTTTCACCAGTTTGAGCACACAAAGTGGCCATGGTTTCATTTGAAGTACTCTTTAAAGAATGATTTGCATTCATTGAGTATCTTTCATGACCTCAAAGTGTCCCAAATGTGTTATGTACTTTTGAAGCATAATCAGTGTTGTAACACAAGGATAGGGCAGCCTGTTCCTTCACCATTTAACACTGTACATACTTCTACAAGATGTATTAAAGTTGCCTCTTTGGTCTTCCTTCAAAGCTCAACGTTCATATACTAGGCATCACCTTTCTATGTAACACACCCAGGGATTGGAGAATTAGTCTTTAAGTAATAAGCTAAGCAGAGTACAGATCCATCTGTCGATAGCTGCTCCACAAAACTTGACATTTTAAATACCATGTTTATTAACACCCAGATCACATTCACCCTCTTCTCTCACAAGCTCTAACTAACATGTACATTGCTCACCCTATTCTTTCACCCTGAGCAAACAAGGTGAGAGAACCTTGCCTCCTGTAGGGGGTGTAGACCGAACATATAAAAAATTTGAAATACACACTGAGCTTCAGACAGTAGAAGCCCCGCACCGCAGGGATCACACACCACTTTACACAGTCAGATGCATCATCAGACTGCACACCTCAATCCAGAACTATTAAACAGCTGTTGCACTGGAATGGATGCAGTCATGTGAAAATTGCAATAGAGAGAGAGAGGGAGAGAGAACGACAGAGAGAAAATCATTTTAAAAAATACTCCATGAGGTAGCAATCAAAAATAAATGCATGTCCTTGTCAACAAAAGTAACAGCAAGGTGGCTAGGAGAGGGCACACATTAAGTACAAAACTGGAACACAAGGGTACAATCTGGGGATACAACTCCCAGTCCTCACCCTGAAGATTAAGGATCTTCACAAACTTTGTTGGGGAAGCCCAGAACTTGTGAGATATTCAAGCCATAAATTGAATTATCAGCAAATAGAATTTCAGATGTTCCATTTTAGCCTTTTAACAGGTTGGCTAAATCAACTCAAACTTTTGGATTTCCAGTTATTTTAAGGAAAACTAATAATAATTTAAAACATGTTAAATGTATAACTTTAGATGCAAATTACCGAATTCAACTTAACTCTGAGCTTCACCTGATAAACGTCCCTGTTAAAAAAAAATGAAAGGACAGCAATTCTAAAGCCCTTCAGCTGATTTATTCCCTCCTGTAAGTGGGATTTGCTGCTCTGCTTCTACACACTGATGGACTTCCACAGGAACACACATCTATGCCAGGTCTAACAACTGTGGGAACAACCCAGGCCAGCAACATTTTTCCAGGGTAAAATAATATTCTTCCTTTAATTGTCTCCTCCTGAACACTTCTGCTGGGGTACAATTACATGAATGGTGCAGTCCTCCACCAGCAAAATCTTCTGATGAGAGTTCAGTTGCTCTGACCATTGCAGTAGAACCCAGTACTCTCACCCCTACAGCCAGTAACACTGGATACAAATTAGGTGCAGGAACACCCAGTGATACTTTAACAGATAATCCTGAAACCATCACTCCCATCAGGATCCGAACTGAACCATGGTCTGAAATTCCCTGCTGGAAAAGTGCTGTAGCACTAGCTGTTGGGAACTCTATCCTGGTCTTCACTAAATCCAGTTAACCAGTCCTTTACTCCACTACCAGGTTCAGAGTCATACAGCATAGAAACAGGCCCTTCAGACCATCAGCTACCTATTTTTATTAATCCTTTTTAACAACACTTGATCCGTAGCCTTCTATGCCCTGGCAATTCAACTGCTTGTCCAGATGCTCCTTGAATTGTTGTGAGAGTCTCTGCCTCCATCATCCCCTCAGGCAGGTGTGTTCCAGATTCTAACCACCCTCTGGGTGAAAATGTTCCTCAGATCCTCTTGCTCCTCACCTTCAACCTAAGCCCCCTGATCTTGGACAGCTCTGCAAGAGGGAAAAGTTTCTTATCATCTCCCCTGTCTATGCCTCTCATATAATATTGTACACCTCTATCAGGTCCCCTTTCAGATTCATCTGCTCCATGGAGAACAGACGCAGCCTCTCCAGTGACTCCTCCTGAATGAAACACTCCATCCCAGGCAACACCCTGGTGAATCTCCTCTGCACCCTCTCAGGTGCAATCACATCCTTCCAACAGTGTGGTGGCCAGAAATGCACACCACACTCCAGCTGTGGCCTCACCAGTGTTTGCGATATCCTTTGGAATACAAGTTGGCAGAGCCCAAGATGCAGAGATCAGCACTCTGGCCATCATAAGTCAGGGCACCAAGTACAGGAGTTGGGACATTACGTTGCCGTTGTATAAGTCGTCAGTGAGGCTGTACTTGGAGTACTGTGTAGTTTTGGTCACCCTTTTATAGAAAGACGTGGTTAAACTGGAAGGAGTGCAGGAAGGATTTGAGGATGTTGCCAGGACTCGAGCGCCTGAGTTATGGGGAGAGGGTGGCCAGGCGAGGTCTTTATTCTTACAACTTAGGAGAATGAGGGGTGACCTTGTAGAAATGCTTAAAATTATGTGGGGCAGAGATAAGGTGGATGGTCACAGTCTTTTCCCCAGGGTAGGGGAGTCCAGAACTAGGGGGGCATAGGTTTAGGGTGAGAGGGGAAAGATTTAAAAGGGACCCGAGGGGCAACTTTTTCAGAGGGTGGTGAGTATATGGAACGAGCTGCCAGAGGAAGTGGTTGAGGCAGATACAGTGGGATCATTTAAGCACTTGGACAGGTACATGGAGGGGTGAGGCTTGGAGGGATATGGGCCAAATGCAGGAAATTGGGATGAGCTGGGTGGGCACCGTGGTTGGCACAGACTGGTTGAGCCGAAGGGCCTGTATCTATGCTCTGTTGCCCTATGACTACATGCTGAGGGACACACTGAAACTTGTGGCACCTGCTGCAAAAGCCCTGCAGGGAAAAGCAGTGTTTAGCATCTTGCTGTGTGTCCACTGAAAGACCAGAACCATGTAAATGCCTCTCAGACTGCTTGTTGAAGGAAGCTACGTAAAGAAAATGCAAGCTAAACCTTGTAATTGGAATGATAGGGCTTACCCTGAGAACAGTGACATGTCCTGTATTATATATTTGTAAGTTTTATGTAAAAAAGGACATCCTACAATGACAATGCAAGACAATGTGTTGGTTATTTATGTCTGATACCAGTGGCATAGGCAGGGTGAATTGTAGGTAGCTAAAATAGTGAGGTGGTTTAGAATCAGGGTGCAAGAGATTGAGGAGAAATCCAAGGAAGAACTCCTTCATCTGCAGGGCAGCTGCAATCTGAAACACTTGGCCTGAGATGGTGGAGGCGGGTCCTCACACAACAGTTAAGTATCTAAATGAGCACTTAAGTTGCCAAGGCTCTGGGCCTGGTGCTGAGAAATGGGATGGGTATAGATGGGTTCTTGATGGTTAGCATGGCCATGATGGGACGAAGGCCCTGTTTCCTTGCCATATGACACTATTACCTATACAGCCCTCTTACAGGATTAATCTAATGCACATTCAGAAATAATCTTAGAAGTTACTTTACGAATTTGAGAGGCAGGAGTTAACATTCAGGACACTATTAAGTCCAAAGACAACAGCCTAATGCTGGGATTAGAGGAAAAATAAACATGTGATCTACCACGCACAGAGGATGAGTCCAGTGGCGTCCTACCAGAAGTGGAAGGTGCTGTCAAATTCACTGTGACCCTTACATAGTCACCTTTAACAAGGAAACAGCCTTACCTGCTTCACAAATAGCCTCAAGGAAAATGAACAGTATTCCACGGAGGGTGATCAAGGGGATCACAGAATACACAGATGTGAAGCCATTGAGGTGGAGAGGTTGGGAAGGTATCATGGAGGTAAATGAAAGAACAGAGGCAAAGTGAAGTGAATGGAAAAGAACAAAGAAATTGTATGTTCACAGTGGGATCTTGGCTCCAGAAGGAATTAATCTTGGAATAGATCAGAATATAATCTTGGCCAGAGAAACCAGTGATGGGAGGCAGCAGAATACAGGGAGAGAACACATTAGCCAAAGTTGGAGGGTGGGAACCAGCATGGGAACAGCAGAATCCAGGTGACAAAGGCTTATGGAAGACAGACAGAAGCACCATGTCAACAGTGATCAAGGAAATGGCAGATACAACAGTAGGATCCTCACCGAAGCAGCTGGTTAGGAAGGTGGGGAGGGGCAAAACTGAAAACATTTGAATGCAATGATTTAAAAATAAGCCACTGGAAGATAACTGTTGTGCAACAGTCAGAGCACAGAAACAGGGCAAATAGCCCACCGTCAAGTTCCATCTTGTACTAATCCCATGTACCAGCAGCACTTGGTCTATGCTTTCCATACCTTGGTGATTCAAGTGCTCATGTAGATACTTTGAACTGTTGTGAGAGTCTCTGTCCGCACGTTCCCCAGGCTGTGCATTCCAGATCCCAAACACCCCAGCCCCCGGCTGAAAAAATTTCTGAGATCCCTTCTAAACTTCCTATCACTTACTCTGCCGTCTTAAATTTTATACACCTCTGCTATGGGAAAGTCTCCCCATTATATACAATTTGGACATCTTACTCAGCTTTATTGCATGGCAGTCAGCTAGAACACACAGTTGAATCTGGAGGTGTCAGAAGTATATGTGCAGGTGTGACCCAGAAGCAATGCTGCAGAGGTGGACATGGGCAGTGACCATGGAAAGCCCCTTCCACTAGCAAGGAGGTTGCAATCAATGATTCAGCTAAAGTTTGCCCAGGAGAGGGACAGGCAGTGACAAGTCTCATTAGAAGTAAATATATGGCAAAGCAAACAGAACCAATAAGTTACGCAAATATCTCGACTCTGCTGTGCACATTTCTTTATTGGTCATTGTTAAGCTAGATAAAAGGCACGTGACATGGGTGAAGTTAACAGTACAAGGTTAACAATATTTTCTAATCATTCATCTTATTCTAATTCCTACAAATTCCCATTATCTATACTAGAATAAAGTCCTAATTACACTAACACTTGATCATGAGATGCAGTGGGGGTGCAGTAAATCAGAACTTCATTGGCATCAATATCGTTTTTCAGAAATCCCACACCAGGGTATTAAGCACAAGTCCTAAGCATGTAATTTTTATGTTCATATATAATTATCCCTTAAATAGAAGGACAGTTCAGGCAAATCTGGATTTCTGCAGACCCTTTCCAGGAGGACCTTAGCAAACGATCCCAAGTGTGGGGTTCAGCTTCTTAAATGGAGCACTTCACATTCGTGGGTTACTCCCCAAAGACACAATAGCGACAGCAAATGACTCCAAGTAATGAGACAGAATTTAATTCTCGGCCTTCAGCAGCCTCACTGCCAGGAAGTGCTGGCTATTAACATAATGGTCGATAATCACACTCTGGAAACACAGTGCCCACTTTGATGAATGTAAATCATCAACACCGAAATTATCCATGGCAAAGAGTGGAATGCATTTACTGATTCACACTTGCTCTGTCGTGCCATCTCTCACTGCAGCTGATTACAAAAGCTGTCAAAATACTTGCTGCAAGGACTGCAGAGCTACTCCCACACCTCACAAAGATCAACCCTCTCCTGCCACTGAAGTGCTCACGTCAATGAAAACCACAGCACAATACATCTAGTTAAATGTAGGTCTCCCCTTCATTAATGAAAAGCACTACAAGGTTCCTTTTCATTCTATAATTCCTCAACCCAAGTTCTCACAGATAAGAGTTTGCATGTACTGACTGTTCTAAACATTGCTCATTTCAACAAGTGTCCCAATATGTCCAAACATGGAAACATGAAAATATAGAATTTTAGCTTCCAGGACTTTATTATTGGTAGTCAACTTGCAAAATAGCTACATCTAGATTAATTCTGATTTTACACTCATCACCACAGATTTAAATTTTGTTTGAGGGTCACTTCTATTTGCCTGCTGCAGAGGGTCACAGGGAAAATATCAAAGTTTCACAGCGATAGAGGCCTCTACCTGGCATCAAAAAAAAATCAAAAGGCAGCAAACCCACAGCACTACTCTCAAAACCAAAAGTGGTAATACCAGGGATGCCCAGATAGAGTCTGAAAAATGTTAAATGGGGAGTGCAAGCTGGCTCGAGGAACGAGGCTGCTTTAGCTGCCAGGTACATGGCTTTCTACTTTGCACACCCACAGCCCATCTCAAAAAGTGGATAGGAATAGAAAGAACAAGGGAACAGATAATAAAACTGGGGGGGGGGGGGGGGGGGGAATCTGCTTGGAAAACAGTGCCCTCTATCCCAACTTGTGTTTATGGGAATTTTCTGCTGCACAGCACCTAAATTGTGCCATGGGTAATCTTTCAGACTTATTCCTGATGACTTATCCCTGACGACTTATCCCATAATGATGAGTCTGACGTTACTGTCTGGGGTAGTCTGTCATTCCAGTTACAAACTTTCGGGTTAATTCAGCAAAGTATCCACTGTACACTAGATCAATTACTAAACTGCTTATTTTCCAGATTAATCAGATGTCAGCTTTGACAATTCAATAATAGGTAATTGAAAATGAACTGAAACAGCAAAGGTAGATCTTTGGAAAAGCAGTGCAAAGTACTAATGATTCCACATGGGGTTGAAGCTTTATTACTACAAAAAAATGCTGGGTGTAAGGCAGGCCAGGCTGACTTGTTCAGTATTTCCTGCTTTTATTCCAGATTTCCAGCACTTGCATTATTGATTTTATGAAGCTTTATTAGCACCACCCTAGAGCAGCAGCACTGCTGTAACTTCACTACAACACTTGGATTGGTGCCAGCTATGGTCCACTTCAGACAGACAAATGTTCATTTGGGATTAAAACAACCTCAGACCAGGCAACAAGTGACCGGGCCCAATTTCTATCAAGTGCTATGCTCTTGTCTCTTTGCTGACTATTCAACTATTAAATGGCTGACATGAAACCTTAACAAAATTTTTGTGAAATTCCAGAGAAAGATCAATTGCAAAATAATAAATGAAAAACAGATGTGTTAGTTGACATTCTAAGTGCTCATCCACTAACAGGTCACCTTCCTCGATGAGGCAATGCCTGCATATACCTGGGCTAATTTTCACTATAAAACTGCACCAACCAATTTCTTGAATTTAGCGAAGTAACAAAACTAGTTTAACACCTTCACTAATTTATGTGGCCACAAGCCTCCTGGCTACAAATTGTTTTATTTTAAATACTATTTCTTTCTACTTTACCTATTAACGCAGCCCCTCCTAAGCAATGATGTTGCATGTAACCTTGTACTCAGTGCAGTAAGTTACAATTTAAATGGAAACTGTGGAAATTCAGATGTAAACCATATTTAAAAGGAAGATACAAGTTTAGATCTTGGGTCCCATTCTGCTCTTCCCCAAATCCCACAACACACAACTGGGCTCACTCAGTCACACAATGTTGCTGCAGCCAGCATCAATCTACAGGTTTGTAGAGATCATTCCACAATGGTTTAATTTTGCAACTATTTCCCTTGGGACATTGAGTTGCAGGAAATACTGCATACAATTTTCTTCATACACTTAGCTGAGCAAAAGCTGAAGATGTGAACTCGACTCAGAAAGACCTGGTTATCTTTCACAGCCACCATGAAGTGCGCCAAGTAATCCACTGCACCCTTGCAGGGCGGAGGGAGCAGCTTCAAACGTTACATAAATGAGTAAGAGGGATAAACAACTCGCTGTATTTGATTTTGTTTTATTATCATTCAGCATCAACTGTATGGATTTGGGATACCGAAAATAGTTTGAATTTTTGCTATACACAGAATCCATAAAATGTTTTAAGAGCAATTTGGATAATTTCAATTTATCCAATTGCAACTGAACTGACATAGCACAACGTCTCAAGATAGGCATTAAATCAGGAAACATGCAGTCACGACTTTTGTATAGGCTTTTTCATTATTCAGATCAGTGTATTAACAGTTAAATACATTTTAAATTACGAGTGATCTATGACTTCGGTACCACCTTCTAGAGAACCAATTTCACGCAAAAGAACAAATGACAGTATTAAAGTACTAAAAATACAGGTATGTGGTTGATTTGAACCTTTCTTTCCAGAAAAGCCTGTTGCTCAAGTTGGAATTACATATCATGGCCAAACGTTGCATTCTTCTGATATCCCTTTTCATCGATGGTGCTCATCTTAAGCTTCCAATTCAAGACCCAGGCCAAGCTTGTGACCGCCAGAATTGAAACCCTTCCCATCTATCAGGGTGCACAGAGTGAGTTTTATCCCTGAAATCAACAAGCCAAAGGTTAAAAATATTAGTGCCATGTTAGCATCTGTACTCAAATCCCTGTTGGCAAAACCTCTAGCACAACAGAACAGTGATGAGACAGTATGGACCTCTGCAGGCCTATTTTTTTTAAATGAGCAGCACAGTCCAACCTTCACTAGACCAGTAAAACATTTGCAAGCTGAAGTTCCAGTTTGAAGCTTCTCTCGGCCTTTGTTCCACTTCAGTCGACAGGAATAAAGCAACTGGGATCAACCCACATCGATATATAAAAACAATCATCCTCAAATCACAGAGTACAAGTTGGTAACCAGCTGGGATAGCACACAGCCACTAACCCTTTAGCAAGTGGAGCTCACTGGAAGAACCTTACTGACAGTGCATATGTTCATTGATAACTCAGACCCCATATTCCCACAGACCAGCACTGTCCTCTCATTTAACCTTAGTGGGCTTAGAAAAACGATACATCAACTAAAAAACATTCAAGTTGTGTAACATTTTCTGCTCCACAAAATCCGGTCATTCACCCTAATGAGTCTCACGAGCAGTCACTCATTTCTTGGTTTGGCTTTTATCAAATATTGACAGGTGAAAACAGGAGTGTGAACCAGCTGAATAGTTCTACAATCTGAAAGCACTTTTAGTTTGAATTCAGTTGAAAGGTGGGGGTGGTTCACTGAGCCCCACAGGAATCCTACTCTAACCATTCTACAGCTGGCAGCTTTGTGCTCGTTTAACTACTCATCATTGCAGCCCGAAAACAAATCAAGGCAGTTGGAGACTTACCTGGCCTAAGAATCTGGCTGTAACCAATTCCAATTAGGCTAGAGTTGTTGACCTTTGCCTAAGAAAAAAAAATCAGTAGATATTAGATAGGCAAAAATCTTCAAATACATTTAAAATACAAGGGAACAGAAACCAGGAAGGTATACTCACAGAAATGGAGGCAGTGGAGTCGAGCTGGTATTTAGCAGCAATGCCAAAGCGGGTGCTATTGTTACCTGCGGTCCAGGCAAGGTTTACCGCCGTCTCCAAATTATCGCTCACCTTCTGGTAGATTGAACCTCCAAATTCAGCACCATCGTTCCTGTAGGTTAAGGAAACCTCTTGGATTAACTGTTTCATGCATAATCCAAAAGAACAAACTGCTACTTTACAGACCAAGACCATTCAGTAAGCATAAACAAATATTTAAAATAGACAATTACCTACACTTCACAAGCAAAAAATCCACATGCTTTATCTAAAATAAGCATCATACTATTAACACAACTTACACATTGGTGTGTAACTGGAAATCCCCTGTTTTGTAACCTACTGCGAAGTTGTTTTGAGTCAGTTTTGACTTGGCTGTGTCAAAAGACATTTGGTAACCAGCAAGCCACCCCTCGTAACCAGCCACCGCTGAAGCATGGATGGCAGGGCCCGCAAAGTCGAAGTCTACGTCACAGCCCAGGTTGATATATTCACGCTTGTAGGCAGTCTTCACTCTGCCACTCTTCTTGCTGAAGAGGCAAAATGAGAAAGTTTAGCATCCTGTCTATACCAAAACAATAAAGATGCTGCAATATCTTTCAGAGCTGGAATTACCCTGTGTTAGGTGAGAAGGTGGTGTCAAACGTCAGCTTCAGACCTTTGGCAAGCTGGCAAAGCAAAGAAAACGTTTCAGTGCACAACCCAACATTGACGTCAATACACTGGTATAAATGGAACCACATGAAGATCAGGTGCCCGTTAGTTTAGTGTGGGGAAGAAATAGCCCGACCAGTTTCTTCCTCAAGACAATAAGCACCAGCTGGTGAGTTGTACCATGCAGATTTCCACACTGATACCACCAGGTTTCCAGACTGCTAAAGTCTCAGCTTTGAATTCTTTGCTTCCACCCCACTCCCAGCCTTCAATTCAATTTCCAGTGCAATTTGTCATAAACCAAAACAAATTATTACCTGGTCTTCAATCGCAATTTCTGTGCCCAAAGTGTTGTCAGTGTTCCATTTTTCTGTAAACGTCAGGCCATATTCAGACCACTTGTACTTGGTTTCCAAGCTCCCAGAGACTTTGCCACTTTCAGTGTTTGATGATCCAGAAGTTGTGAATTCCTGTTAAATTTTGTTGAGGGGAGAAATAATAAAAATTAGCATAATGTTTCTGGTAAATACAGACAAACTTAATGGGTGGACTCCACATAATCATATCTGTTTTAAGTGGTTTTAAAAATTTGCAGCCATTTACCATCGGATCAGTTCCTACATTTTATCAGCCCACATTCCATTCTACAATTCCCATGGAGTGGAGGAAAACCTTTCTGGAATAGCTTATTACAACTCAAAACATCCCAAAGCAGATTGTGCAGGAGCTTACAAAAACACCTTTCCCCAAGGTTGGTGGTTTTGGATATTGGTGGTGGTGGGGGAGGAGGAATCAATGAAAATCCCTGCTCCCTTTCACAGCCAGCACCTTCTACTGGAAAAATTGTTGGAAGGAATCACCTCACTACTTAGGCACACAAAACAGACTGAATATAGCAGGAGCGTGGAAATTCTTGGAAGCAAGCCAGAAACTTTCATGGGTTTTCTTTTTAAATGTCTGCACAAAGACCAGCTTAACTTCAGGCAATGAGCAACCTGCACACAGACGACACTTGCTCAGGTTCAGAGGCTGAGCTCCAAGTCATCAGCAATTTTTTCACAAGAATGGGCCTTACATTTATCATGTGCAATCCCATACCAACCAGCCATCAACGTACACCACCACCCTCCAACAATAAAGATGCATGGTGAGACCCATGAAAATGTCATTCACATCCTGCATCGAGAGCCAGTCTTCAAAACAGACAAACATTGATGGCAACATTCATCATCACTACAGTGCACCAGCAATGCCTTCAGGCACCTGAGGAAACCATTTGAAAGACCTCAGGCCCACAAAGCTCAAGGTCTATCATGCAGCAGTAACTCCTGCTTTTTTTTTTAAAGAGATGGGCTACCTACATCAAGCACTTAAAAGCACTGGAGAGACCACCTACACAATCTTCACAAAATCCTTCCACCCACCAGCAGAAGGAAACCAATGTCAGTGTGCTTGCTCAGGCCAATGTGCCCAGCCCCAACACCAAATTCTCAAAAGAAACACTAAT
This sequence comes from Pristis pectinata, assembly GCF_009764475.1. Taxonomy (NCBI): domain Eukaryota; kingdom Metazoa; phylum Chordata; class Chondrichthyes; order Rhinopristiformes; family Pristidae; genus Pristis; species Pristis pectinata. The sequence goes on from NC_067434.1 coordinate 26,634,673, forward strand.
CCAAGTCCCATCCTTGCAAGAGACCATTGGCTAGACAGAGGAAGGGAGTCAAGAATGTCCTCAAGCCTAGCATGAAACAGCAGAAGCAGCACATCACCTCCCAAATCACCCACATGGCCCTGTCACGTGTGTACCCACCCATCCGAGGCAGATCCTGTACAGGCCTCATAAGGCACTGTTAAGAGCAACGTCTTTGATTTACACACTGCACATGGAGTCACTTAGCCCCACCTGTACTATGAAAGTTTGAGCATGCATGCAGTCCTGCTTTGTAATTTCACCAGGTGCCTAATGCCTCGTGTATCACTTCCTTCCACACTCTTCACTAAATCAGTGTTGGCTCCCTGGTTTAATGGTAACAGTACAATGGGAGGGTGTCAGCCCGAGAGGTTGATGTAATGTGTAATGCAATTCTGCTGCAGAGGGCCCAGAGTGCCTCACAGAAGCTGTTAATGCTGCTGGAACTGAAAAGGAGGATGAAATTGGGTACTTAGTAGACCAGAATTAAATAATCCTACATACACGTCAATCTGAAAACAAAACTGGCATGGCTACACCAAAATGTAGACCAAATATGGCACATTTCGCTGATTACTCACTTCATCCGAATGTTCTACTCAAAGCCATAACTGTATGCAAATTCACAGTTAAAATCCTAGGGATAACATTTATATCAGTGCTTATTGTAATTTGAGGACAATTTTTTTAGTCAAATCAGATGACTCAAAATTAAAAGCTTAGTGCAAAATTTACAACAATAAAAAAAATCACGGAACCCAATTCAAAACTGAAACAGTAAAAAAAAATTTCTGGTTTTGGATTTGCTCGTGCATCAGCTGTTCAGTATTCTGAATAATTATTTACTGATTTAAAAAATTTGGCCACAACCACTGATGCACGAAAGTTACAGATCTCAAGGTATCCTTGTAACTGAGGGTTTGTAAGAGTATAAAACTCAGTCCCTCCAAATAAAAAGTAAGTACTGGTGGGCATCTTCTAAAAGAAAGTGTTTTATCCACCCAGCAGGTAATTCTCATTATATTGTGTTACGCAAAATAAAAGAAAGCAGGAGGATGATTAAGAACACCTACAGATGATGGGGATTACCAATGTGTGCTTCATATTTTAGTTACTAATACTCAGGCAAGATATGATGAAAGAATAAATAGATATAGTATTTCATGCATAATTTACATGTCAAAAGTAGGCTTCACACCTTGCAAGGCACTCAGTTCAGAGATATTATACAGCTTTAGAAAGGGTGTCTAGAAGAATCAGGAGTGATCCATGCACCGTTTGTAACAAGGGCCCATCACTTCTGAGGAAACTCACTACAAGGAGGTGAAGGAAGGTGGAAGAAGGCCCCTGCCCTCATTGTTCTATTGGAAAAGGCCAGTCACTCTGTGCACACTGAAGGAAAGAACTTTCCCAATATCAAATTAACTGATATCACTGCACCCATCAAAAGGACTGTGGATGGCAGACGATAGACAATAAACAAGTTAAACCCCCAATCAATTCTTCATGGACCACCACAATTTCCTTGAAGATAGCTACCGTCCAACACTGGGAGCTAATGCAGACAGAAGCTGAGTCATGAGCATAGTTTGAACTGCAAACATACAATGCTTCCAATGCACCTTACTTTAATATTACTATCAGTGCTCTAAACCTGCAAGCAATGTGAACAGAGCAGAACCTGTCAAATGCTGCCAAATAGCAACACTGCAATTGGTTCAAAAGAAATGTTATACCAAGAAACAAAATGCTGTACACAAACATTACTGGGGACACAAGTAGAACACAGAACTTTACAGTACACCCTTCCCTCCCACATAGCCCTCCATTTCTTTATCATTCATGTGGCTATCTAAGAGTCTCTCAAATGTCCCTAATGTATCTGCCCCCACTGCGTTCCACGTACCCACCACTCTCTGTGTAAAAAAAAACTTACCTCTGACATCCCCCTTATACCTTCCTCCAATCACCTTAAAATGATGCCCCCTCATGTTAGCCATTTTCGCCCTGGGAAAAAGTCTCTGAGTGTCCACTCGATCTATGCCTCTCATCTTGTAGACCTCTATGAAGTCACCACTCGTCCTCCTCCTCTCCAAAGAGAAAAGCCCCTAGCTCACTCAACCTATCCTCAGAAGACATGCTCTCCAATCCAGGCAGCATCCTGGTAAATCTCCTCTGCACCCACTCTAAAGCTTCCACATCCTTCCTATAATGAGGCAACCAGAACTGAACACAATACTCCAAGTGTGGTCTAACCAGAGTTCTAGAGAGCTGCAACATTACCTCTCGGCTCTTGAACTCAATACCCTGACTAATGAAGGCCAACACACCATATGCCTTCTTAACAACCCTATTGGCCTGCGCGGCAACCTTGAGGGATCTATGGACGTGGACCCCAAGATCCCTCTGTTCCTCCACACTGCTAAGAGTCCTGTCATTAACCTTGTATTCTGCCTTCAAATTTGATCTTCCAAAGTGCATCACTTCACACTTTTCCAGGTTGAACTCCATCTGCTACTTCTCAGCCCAACTCTGCATCCTATCAATGTACAGCAATAATCTACAGCAAACTTCTACACTATCCACACCACCAACTTTCATATCATCAGCAAACTTACTAACGCACCCTTCCACATTTCTGTCTGCATTAGTAAATCAGAGAAGTAAAATGATCTCACCACTCCACTCTGTGACTTGGTTTTCACTTCGAGTTTTACCAAACCGAAACCTAGGATATAAGAACAGCCAATCAGAACAGGCCTTTACATTTTAATGAAAACTATAGACTCAATTGGAATTGGTGACTAAAACATATCCACATTAATGGCATCTAAACGTGAAAAGATTTTAACCAGGAAATAGTCCACGACCGAAATATATTGTAACTTTAGTGAAAGCAGCATATACTGTCACAAAACCAAACATTTTTTTTTAAACAAAGAGTATTAGGAATAACAGAAAAGTTATACTCATCAAGAAAGGCTGAACAAAGGGAAAACTGACAGAAGTCTTTATAATCAAAAGATGTGATGGGGTAGCCTCAGCTGATTCCATTATTAGATCTAGGGTTGATAAGAATCAAGAGCCATTAATTAATCCAACTGAGAATTCTCTTTACTCCAAGACTGGCTAGGACTTGAAACAAACAAGGAGTCATGGAAGTGAACAACACAAAGCAGCCAGATAGATATCAGAGAGACAGGAAGAGAAAGAGACTGGAAAGGTAAGTAGTAAATAATATAAATAGTAGTTAGTACTACGTAAGTGTGTAAGGGATAGCAGGGCTTTTGGCCCCTCGAGCATTCAATACAATCATGCTGAAACTTTTTCATCTCAGGTTTACTTTCCTGCACTAACCCCATGTCCCTCGATTCTGTTACTGTCTGAAAATCTCAATCTCTTAACTCAAATATATTCAGTAATAACCTCCACAATGCACTCGGGTGGAGAGTTCCAAAGAAGGGACAAAGAAATTTATCATCTGTCCTGAACGGCCAGACCCTCGTTTTGAAAGGTCTGAATATCAAAAGAATTCCAGTTACACTCAAAGGCCGATTCAGCGTGAGCCTCATTCCATGCACACTAGATCATCACATACAGTTGGTGATGAGTCTGCATGGAACGAGCCAACAATTACCCTAGTGTAACGGAAGAACCACTGAACAGAACAAGCAGCTGAACCAAAGCTAAAAAACTTAGACAGCGCAAGCAACACAACGTGTTACCAACTGGTGAACCAAACATCCCATCAGTCAGCAAGTGAAGCTACCCACTTTGGCTATCCCAATGCCATATGGCAAGATTATCCAACCATTTCACAGTGAATACAATATTGGTGGCAAATGCAGTGCTGTTATTCTTCCAGACAACAATTTCATTACAACAAATTTTCAATGGGTTAAGCAATCTGCCACTTACATTATTCTGCTGAAGATAGGAGGTGCTAGGGATCCGCTCCTGTACAAAATTACAACTAGACTTAAACCTGACCCAAGCAAAAGCATTTGAATTTCTTTTGTTATCCAAACCACAACACAGCCAGAGTCAGGCTCCAGGTAAAACACAGTCATTATCTTAGTTTCAAACTCCCATCACAGACCGGTTTATAAATTCTACACACCATCAGAAAATGGCAATTCGAAAATATTAATACGTCGTGCATAAGCAGCATCTGTCAATGGCATTCATTCAAAATACAATTTCCCATGTTTACTGACTAGCTAACTTATTGTTCAACAGTACAAAGATCATGCAAACTAACACTCCACAATTCCCCACAATCAAAAACACTCACAACAGCATTTAAGGCTCAAGTTTATCCATTAATAAAAAACTCCATTTTATTTCAAAGCAAATAATCATCTGTAAGAGAATTGAGCTACTTTCAAAATAAAGAGAAAAGCAGCTCAAGTTAGTTATACAGTGAAAGTGAAACAGCTGACAAAAGAACGAATCGCACAGCATAAAGAGCTGAGTAAACACAAGCTTTGAAACTTTTGTTATTAATGAACAAGGGAAAGTTGAAGGGAAATCAAAAAATATGAATGGCTTTGAGAGAGCATGAAAAATATTTCACTGGTTATACAAACTGGTAGTTAAGGAACAGGAAGAGAGGAAGATGGGGAAAAATGGACAAAGGAATGTTCTTTTAAAAATGACTAATAGGAACAAAGTTCTAAACTCACAAGGAACTTAGCTGAGCATTTGTAAAGGAAAATACATCACAGGGAACAAACAGAAAAAAGGAGCTGGAGCAGGCAGAAAAGTGTTACCTGAAAGGCTTTCCACTGGACTGTAATTGATGGAGATGAAACAAGATTAAAGAACATACAATCAAATCTACATTCTACAAACAGGATGAGTGTAGAAATATTTACCATAGCCTTTGTTGAAAATATCTCTGGCTGATTTGCCAAGGTCTGCATATGATGGAGGTACAGCCATTGTATCTGTGGAAAAGAATATTTAATGATAAAACAAGGAACTTTACCAGATCATACCAATCTCTAATCCCAAAACAACAGATTGCATAAAGACTTTGAATCCCCCATAAAAAGACAGAATTCTACTAATCAAGGCCAAGCCCAAAACACTGATATTTACAAGTATATGAAAAACAAACCTGCCCAGGTCTGTATCTGCACCCAATGAAAGTCAAATCATATCTTCAGGAATACAGAGTTATTTCCAATGGATTCCAAGTCATGGTATTCTTTAAAAAAAGCCAATTATTACAGGAAGTTAACTGTAAGAGCAAATCTCTCCCAGGATATTGATCATCCAATACAAATTATCAGTTTCCTTGCTCCCTCAAATACAGCAGTGCTATTTCATTTTTAACTCAGTAAAACAATTACACTCAAAGGGATAGATTTCTAAAGAATTTCCTACTACATATTCCGTAAGAAGTTATCAGTTTCTTCCTTCACCAAAATTCACAGCCAAACATTCTAAAACCATGTTAAACAAAAGAGCATCATCCAGAATTCCTCCATTTGTTCAGTTCCGTATGACTGCAACATTTGACACAGCCTCAATTCTTGAAATTAGTCCACATTAGGTATTAATGGGTATAGCAATTTTATTAAATGCACAATTTTGCAGTAAAATTGTATAACACATGTATGTAAAGTTGCATTTTATGGTCAATCAAGGATGATCTAATCAAGGTACCCCTGATTAAGAATTTGATTGGGTAAATAACCTATTTCTCTGATGGGAGATCATAAACCTGAAGTTAGAATAAAGACATTCCAAGGTAACAGCAGGAAATGCCAGCACAACCAATAACCTGGCTTTCCTCCTTGAGAAGCTGGCAATGCCAAATGCAACTTTGAAAACTGAGAGGTAAATTTTTTGATAGGCAAGGGAAAGATATGAGGCAAATGGAACTGAAGTACAGATCTGCCAGAAACAAAATGAAGCACGATGAACAATCTACCATCTTCAAAAGACTGTTTGAAAACACAACTTCAACAACTGGGAATGCATTACATTCCAGATTTACTATCTAGAGACATCAGTAAGAGTATGAATTTTAACCCTTCAAATTATTGTTCTTAAATCACTTTCAATGTTTTTTGAAAAAAGGAATCTACAAGAGTAAGGGGACACATTGTTGTGTAAAGAAGCAACTCATAGATCAAATGGCATCCTTTCTTCGTGGCAATAATCGAATTCTGTAATCCAAAGAGATTGGACCAAAAAATACTTCCAAGAAGACTGGAGGTTTGAGATTTTAGAAACACCAGACATTCCAACTTTAAACTTTATTTCAGATTTTGAAAGCTCAAGCTTACAATGGGAATATACACTGTCTTGAACTAGATCAAGGGTCTTCAAGGAAGACTAGTTTTCCATAAAACTCAAAGAGCAAAAAATATTTTGTTTTAAAACAATGATGGTAGTACAAAATTGGGTGGTCTGCAGAGCAGCAAAACAACCATCACCCATTCATTAATTCCTCCCCCCACTCGCCCATTTCAGTTCAGTAGCAGATCCAAGATAACCCTCACTATAATTATGTAGATTATGGACGAAAATCCAATCCTGTGTCATTTAGCAACTTTTACTGGTAGGCATTTAGAATGTTGACTATTTGAAGAATTAAACATAGGAAATTTAACTGTAAACATTTTAAAATAATTTTTAGTATTCAATTGCCAATGTGGATGAACAAGTTCAAAAACTTAAACGCAACTTGTTACAGTGGGAAAATCCAGTGCCACCATCAAAAGGCAGTAGCACTGGATTTCCAGAAGGCATTTGATAAGGTGCCACATAACAGACTTATCCATAAGATAAAGATGCATGGAGTTGGGGGTAATATATTAGCATGTATAGAGGAATGGTTAACCAACAGAAGACAGAGTTGGGATAAATGGATGTTTCTCTGGTTGGCAATCAGTGATGAGCAGGGGTCGGTGCTGGGCCCTCAACTGTTCATGATATACATTAACGATTTGGAAGACAGGACCGAGTGTAGTGCATCTAAGTTTGCTGATGATACTAAATTGAGTGGAAAAGCAAATTGTGCAGAGGATGCGGAATATAGATAGGTTAAATGAGTGGGCAAAGGTCTGGCAGATGGAGTACAATGTTGGTAAATGCGAAGGCATCCATTTTGGAAGGAAAAATAGGAGATCAGATTATTATTTAAATGGTAAAAGATTGCAGCATGCTTTTGTGCAGAGAAGCTTGGGAGTACTCGTGCATGAATTGAAAAAAGTTGGTTTGCAGATGCAACAGGCTATCAAGACGGCAAATAGAATGTTGGCCTTCATTGCTAAAGGGATTGAATTTAAGAGCAGGGAAGTTATGCTGCAACTGTACAGGGTACTAGTGAGGCCGCACCTGGAGTACTGCGTGCAGTTCTGATCTCCTTACTTGAGGAAAGATATACTGGCTTTGCAAGCAGCGCAGAGGAGGTTCACCAGGTTGATTCTGGAGGTGAGGGGATTAGCCTACGAGGAGAGATTGAGTTGCCTGGGACTATACTCGCTGGAATTCAGAAGAATGAGAGGGGATCTTATAGAAACATATAAAATTATGAAAGGGATAGATAAGATATAGGCAGGAACGTTGTTTCCACTGGTAGGAGAGACTAGAACTAGTGGAATTACAGCCTCAATATTCCACAATACACTGAACAATACAGGCCCTTCGGCCCACCATGTTGTGCCAACCTTCAAACCACACCTAAGACTATCTAACCCCTTCCTCCCACATATCCCTCTATCTTAAATTCCTCCATATGTTTATGTAACAATCTCTTGAACTTGACTAACATATCAGCTTCCACCACCACCCCAGGCAGCGCATTCCATGCACCAACCACTCTCTGGGTGAAAAGCCTCCCTCTGACATCTCCCTTAAACTTCCCACCCATTACCTTAAAGCCATGCCCTCTTGTATTGAACATTAGTGCCCTGGGAAAGAGGCGCTGGCTGTCTACTCTATCTATTCCTCTTAATATTTTGTATACCTCTATCATGTCTCCCCTCATCCTCCTTCTCTCCAATGAGTAAAGCCCCAGTTCCTTTACTCTTTCCTCATAATCCATACTATCTAATCCAGGGGAATAGATTTAGGACAGAGATGAGGAGAAACTGCTTTTCCCAGAGAGTAGTGAATCGGTAGAATTCTCTGTCCAGGGAAACAGTAGAGGCTGGTATTGGTTATTTATTGTCACTTGTACTGAGGTACAGTGAAAAGCTTGTCTTACGAGCCGATCGTACAGGTAAAAACAATAACAGTAGAGTAAAGTGTCACAGCTACAGAGAAAGTGCAGTGCAATAAGGTGCAAGGTCACAACAAGGTACATCGCGAGGTCATAGTCCATCTCATTTTATAAGGGAACCATTCAATAGTCTTATCACAGTGGGGTAGAAGCTGTCCTTAAATCTGGGGGTATGTGCCCTCAGGCTCCTGTATCTTCTACCCGATGGAAGAGGAGAGAAGAGAGAATGTCCTGGGTGGGTGGGGTCTTTGATTATGCTGGCTGCTACACTAAGACAACGAGAGGTAAAGACAGAGTCCAAGGAGGGGAGGCTGGTGTCCGTGATGCACTGGGCTGTGGCCACAACTCTCTGCAGCTTCTTGCGGTCTTGGGCAGAGCAGTTGCCATACCAAGCCGTGATACATCCAGATAGGATGCTTTCTAGGCTACCTCATTAAATATATTTAAGACACAGTTAGATAGATTTTTGCACAGTAGGGGAATTAGGAGTTATGGGGAATTAGGGGTTATGGGGAAAAGGCAGGTAGGTGGATGAGTCTACGGCCAGATCAGCCATGATCATGGCAGAGCAGGCTCGACAGGCCAGATGGCCGACTCCTGCTCCTATTTCTTATGTTCAAATAACCCATTTAAAAAGAGTGTAAAGCATCCAAACCTTTGTCTGCTAAGAATACAGCCCCATCAAGATTCAGGGACGATTTGCCCTCAGCCACCCACAAATTTGGGAAATGGCATGGTTAATGTTGGCAAACAAATAAAGATTTTCTATGGAAAATATCTAGCTTAATGTACAAAAACATTAGCTATTGAATACAGTACAGAGTGCTTAAGTTTATAATGCTTCACAAATGACCAAATAAAATTTAAGTATGCACCCAAGTTTACATTTTAAAATCCAATCCAGCCATCCTCCTTTACTTTTGAACTTATCACAAGGCTCTCAATAATGAATGATTTTGACATAGTCAACAAAATCACAACAAGAGCCTAATGTTTCTTGGGACATGAAATCAAAACACAACCACCTAGCAGGAATGTTATCGGGACTTACTGTGAACACTAAAATTACAGCTTTAACTATTAGCCACAATGATTGGAATCCTACACTGGCAAAACAAATACTCAAAACCTTTACAGATTCACCTATAACATTTAACCATCTCCCATGTCATGTGATGACTTAAGCAAAACAAATCACTGCAAGATTGAACCGGTGCTTTCAATACAATATTCCATCTTCTATCATGTCCCATACCAAATGAGATTTCACATGCTACCCAGAAACAACAGAAAGAACTGGTGGCATATTCTGTTATCACTGAGCTAAGTGCTACAAGGGACACAAAAGCAATGGGAAAAAATTGTTGATCCTTGTTAATTAGAATCCTTCAGCAACCCAGTTGAGATTAAAAGTTCCACGTGTGGAAATCAATGGGCCAAAGCAACAACTTAACTGGCACAGTACACAAATTCAACCTTCGGGTGAGCAGCATACAGGCACCACACCTAATTATACAAACATTATCTCATGCACATAGATCCTTAAGCTTTATTGATGTCTTAAGTTTGCAACTTGATTACTTTTCAAAACCTGCAACCAACAGGGGTTTTACGATTTGTCAAATACATTAAAAACTGTGAGACAAGAGGCTGCGGATGCTAGAATCTGCAGCAAAATATAATCTGCTGGAGGAACTCAGCAGGTCAAGCAGCATCTGTGAAAGGAAAGGAATTACCAACATTTCAGATCAAAACCCTGTATCAGGACTGAGTGGAGAGGGAAGAGAGCCAGTATAAAGAGGAATGGGGAGTGGTGAGGAGATAATTGGTGTTCTGAGGAGGGGTGAAGGATGACAAGCAGATTGAGCCAGGTAGGGAAGGGGGAGTTGGGAGACCGAGACAAGTGGATGATAGATAGAGGCAGACAAAAAAAAGGAAGATGGAGCCAAGTGGGAGGAGGGGAGGGTGAAGGTGAAGACAGCTGGAGGATAATAAGCAGGAACACAAAGGCTGCCATTGCTGGAAGATGATAAAGGGAACCATTAGCGGAGGGGTGAAGGGGAGATGACCACATGGATGAGAGCACCGGTGGGTCAGATTGTGGGGAGCAGGCATATGGAACCAGTAGGGGAGGGGGACAAAAATGGGAGGATCAGGAGGTGGAGGTCAGGGGTGGAGGGGCATAACAGGGCAAAAAAAAAACACACTGGAGGTGAGGGTCACCTGAAATTGGAAAATTCAATGTTCATACCACTGGGTTGTAGACTACCCAGGCAGAATACGAGGCATTGTTCCTCCAGGGTGCATTGAGTTTCACCCCTGGCAGTGGAGGCAGCCAAGGATGGATAGTTCAATGTGGAAATGGGAATGGGAAGGGGAATTGAAACGTCATGCAGCTGGGAGCTCGGGATGGCTGTTGCAGATAGCACAGTAGATGTGGTACACATGAATCTTTCCCTCACCTGTTCAGGTCCCTGGATGGTGGTGAGGGAGGAGGTGCAAGAACAAGTGCTGCACCTCCTGTGTTGCTGGGGAAAGTGACAGGAGACAGGGAGGGGTGGGTGGGGAAGGATTAGCGGACCACGGAGTCACAGAGGGACTGGTCCTTGTGGAAGGCAGATAGGGGTAAGGAGGAGATGATGTGGCCAGTGGTGGAACCTTGTTGCAGCTGGCAGAAATGATGAAGGATGATTATGCTGGAGGCTGGTAGGGTGAAAGGTGAGGGCTAGTGGAACATTGTGAAACTGCTAAAATACTACAGTTTTTAAAGGTCTACGTATGTACGAAGATCATGATTAGTTATTTAGTTTTTTTTCACCCCACCCATGATTTCATGTACAGGGAGGCGATTACCGGCAGGCAGACAGGACCCACCAGAAGTGCCTGTGTGGAATATTCTCCCCAGTCAGCAGTATCGATAAGTCATAGGAAAGGTGAACGTGTAAAAGTATAGGCAATACTGATGATGAAATAAGACCAAGCTCAGCGTTGATTTGTAATATGTGCTGCAATTATCACAAGGATCTTGACACAAACCCACCATCTCTTGTCCTGACAGCAACAGCCAGATTTGAAAAAAGTATTTTAGACAGATTAATTCAAAAATACTTTTTATACCAGTGCCAGAAACACTAAAAAAAATTAGTGAACACCACTATGTGGGAGAGCTAATGAGTTCCACGGCACCAAAGTGATGGCAGCAGCATGGGGAGAGAATCTGCAGCCAAAGTTTTGAAATCTGCCTTCAATTTGTTTCATTACCTTTAATTCCCTGCTGACCAATTTTAAATTTAAACTTGCACATTAACTGCCACAGACAAGATGCATTTTTAAAAAAATAAATTCCATAAGAAGATAGTATTAATACAGACAGGTGCCCATTGGTTGGCATGGATAGAATGGGCTGAATGGCCTGTTTCAATGCTGTACACCTCTATGAATTACAGAGGAACTAGATGAACCAGGACTGAAAGTGAAGAAACCCTCCACTTGACTGGAGATAGCTGCAACAACAACTTGGCCCAGTAAGGAGAGTAGCTCCAAAGGATACAATGTAGTCTCTATTTGACTTGAAAGTCAGATTTTAAATTATTACAGTCTGTACAATGACTGTAATTTGAGACTTACTTCCTGTAGTTCAATTGCCACATATTAATTCTCACAAGTACGTTAACAGCACAAGAATACAATTGTGCACACAGACCAAGTGATCCAAATCTGTGAAATATGTTGCCACTACAAAATGAGTGAACATAAACTGGCATATAAAACAAAACCAAGACATACCAGAAATAAGTCCTGGTCAGGCTATGCTCCCAGGCAGAAGTAAAGCAGAAACTGTGTATTCAGTAATCAATTCAACCCCCTCAAACCCAGTATATTATCTTTCTTTCCCCCCAGGCAATCTCATTTGCTTCTGTTTTGTTTCATGATCCACTTCCCTCCTCTTTGACATGTCTCCAATCTAACCAAACCCTTGTGCTCAAGCACCATGGTTGCTCCTGCCCCTAATCAGTAATTCGTCCAATTGTCTGTACTGCTCTTTGCAAGTCCATACTTCTTGCTATAATGAAGCAAAAATCCCCAAACTTCTCACCAACCAGGGAGTATTGAATATGCCTCATCTTCCCCACAACCTGTTAAACCCACTGTCTTGCATAATTATTAGACTAGCTCACAATTAAAAGTCATTCAGTTAAGACATCTTTCCAGAAAAGACATCTGATAGCTTTTAGCAACAGAAAAATAAATCCAAGACGATTTATAATTTTAGTCTTTCAACTAGCGAATAAAACACCAGTTTCCAGTTTTATATCCACAAGAATTTCCCATTTTAATGAGCTACCCTTTGAATAATCTGCAACTCCTCTGTGGAAGGGTCTACATAAGGATTTTCTGGCACCTTTGAATGACTGAAATTTAAAAGGACATGGAAACAACTATTTCAAAACTGAAATTTTCAACTTAAGTACAGCTGAAAAATTCACTAGGTAGTAAAACTTTAGAAAGAGGGCCCGTTTTGGTAAATTAATCATCACACTAGTAACACTACTGAGATATAAATGAACACCCTCGGCCAACCTGCTGCAGGTTGCAACTATACACCTGTGCAGCCCATTCAAAGGAAACCTCGGTACCGCACAATAAATTAAAAGCCAAACTATTTAGACGACATTGCAATCATAAACAATCCGTGAAGAGTTCAACAAAAGCCAACCACCCACGGCCGCCTCAATGCCCCAGAGCGCTGACGAGGACATCGCCACCGCGCTGAACCACGTTGCTTCCACCCTCACCGCGGCCTGCCCTGCCCTGCCGCCCACCGACAGACCTCGGCCTGGTGCTGGGAACGGGCGATACCGCGGGGCCGGACCCGGGGAACCAAACCCACCACCCGGGGAACGGGAGGCGGGCGAGGGGGGGGGGCCGGGAGCCTGGCCCGGGCTCAGTCACCTTGAAGCAGCCCCCGGGCAGGGCCGTCAGGAACGCCGCCCCGGGGCATCACACGCCCTGGGCCCGCCTCACCCTGCCCCGGATCCCCACCCCCCGCACCGCCTGTCCCCCACCCTCCCCGGGCCCCCAACACCGCCTCTCCCGGCAGCACCTCCCTCCCCCTCCCCCCGGGACCCCCGGCACCTCCCCCCCCCCCCCGGGACCGGGACCCCAGGCACCTCCCCCCCCCCCCCCGGGACCGGGACCCCCGGCACCTCCCCCCCCCCCCCCCCGGGACCGGGACCCCCGGCACCTCCCCCCCCCCCCCGGGACCGGGACCCCCGGCACCTCCCCCCCCGGGACCGGGACCCCCGGCACCTCCCCCCCCCCCCGGGACCGGGACCCCCGGCACCGCCCCCCCCCCCGGACCCCCCGCTCCCGCCGCCATTTTGCCGACTCCCGCCCGCGGGCGCGGGGCCTGCAGCCGGGCCCGGGCTGGGCTCCGCCGTTAGCGGGTCGGGTCCGTGTGCCGCGGTGTTGGTGGCCGGTGGCCTCCCCCGGTGCCGGAGCCGGTGCCGGAGCCGGAGCCGGAGCCGGAGCCGGGCCCCGCTCCCCCCGCCGCCGCCGCCGCCGCCGCCGCTCCCACCTGCCGCCTCTCCGCGGGTTTAAGGGCGAATTGAAGGAGACAGTGCCGCGCATGCGCACTATCACCCGTGGGAGGACCCCAGCCCCTAACCGCGCCGTGCGCCTGACACAAATTCCCCAAACATCGATAACAAAATCACTCTCCGGAGGATTTTTCCGCTTGAATTTGGTTTCACCAAACGGCAGGGAAAATATTTCCTTGTCTAGTTTGGTTTCTATGCAGGCAGCATGGGGGTCAGCTATCCTCCAAGGTCCCAAGGCCCATCACAGCCCCTAGTGGCAGGAAAGTGCAGCAGCAGCGGCGGCCCTTCAGCCCATCGGATGGGACCAATATTCTGTCCTGGAGCTGAGAACAATCCCTGATATTCAACCGGATCACAAATCTCAGGACAGATTATAGCGCTGACATTGATGTTTATTTACCGTTATCCTTTGAACCCAAGCATCAGAAGTAGATAGAACTAGATGACATTTAGGCTGGAGACCAGAGGACATAGATTTAGAGCAAAGGGTAGGAGGGGCTCTGAGGGGGATCTCTCGTCTGGAGAGTGGGGAGTGCCTGGAACACAAGCTGGGTCACTGACTGCATTTAATAAATGTCTAGATGAGCACCTGAATTGGCCAGGTGTAGAGGGCTTTGGGACAAGTGCTGGTAGATGGGGTTAATACAGGTGCGTGTCCACGGGGCGGCCTGCAACTCTACTAGACATTTGGACAGGTACATGGACAGAAAAAGTTTGGAGTGATATGGGCCAAATGGAGGCCAATGGGACTAGCTCAGGTAGGCACTGTGGTTTGTATGGACTAGTTGGGCCAAAGTGTCTGTCTGTGCTGTATAACTGTATGGCTGTAGTGGGCCGAATGGCCTGTTTCCATGCTGTGTGACCCTGTCACAGTGTTTCATCTCATTGGTAGTTCGTGTCACTGGTTTTAAATTTGAACATTATGTCCCAATTCAAAGAGAAATATCATCGTCCAAGTGTCCCAGCTGTGAACATAGAACATTACAGTACAGAACAGGCCCTTGTTCTGTCAGCATAGCTAATCCTTCCTACCTACAGAATGCCCATATCCCTTTATTTTCCTCTTATTCATGTGCCCATCCAAGCCCCTCTTAAAAGCCCCCAATGAACTTGTCTCCGGCACCCTGTAAGGCAACACATTCCAGGCATCCACTAGCTCTGTGTAAAAAACTTAACCCTCACCTCTTCTGAACCTACCCCCTCTCACCTTAAATGCATGCCCTCTGGTACTGGATGGCTCAATCATGGGAAAAAAGATATTGCTTGTCCACCCTATCTATGCCCCTCATCATTTTATACACTTCCAACAGATCATCCCTCAGCCTCCGCCACTGCAGAGAAAAAAGCCCAAGTTCGTCCAGCCTCTCCAGATAGCACATGCCCTCTAATCCAGGCAGCATCCTAGTAAACCTCCTCGGCATAGAAGCAACTCAACTTACCTATCATGCATTGCATCTCTGCGCAACAACATTTACATTTCTATGGCATGTTTAATGTTGAAAATGATCCCAATCCATTTGACCATTATCTTTAACAGTTGAAATTGAACATAGAGTCTGCTTAGAGACAAGGTCAACTCTTCTGCCCTTCAGGGCTCTGTCCTGCAGGGTTTATGTACAAGCACCACGTGAATCCTGGAGTACTCCGCTTCTGTAGGAATCAACACTTGGATTCCCTCTGAAGCTGCACAGAGCAAGGAGGCCGAGGTATCGGCTGCATTGTGCTGTAACCCTACCGTATTAAACTCTCCGAACTAAAGCACTTCCAAAACAGTAACTTACTCTGTGTTATTTCCATTTCAACAAACAAATCAGTTCCATTATGAAAATATAATTACTGGGCTGTATACAAAAAGGGGGCGGGATTTATCACAAATATAGATCCCTGGTATCCCTTCTAATTTTAAACCACAGCAAATACAAAAAACAAACCAGGAAATTACTGAGATAGAAATAGCCCATTAAAAGGGAGCTCGATAAAGAATGCTTACGTATGTTTAGAATGAGGCATCATTATCTTTGGTACCGATTAAAAATGTAAATGTGTTTATGTATCTTCCAATTGGATTCTCCATTAACTGTGAGCTAGTTTACATTTGACTTCCCAATATAATTTACAAGCTGTAACAACTCATTATTAAAAAGTGAATTCTGTAACTGCACTTCCCTCTATATTTGTTTGTCCTATTTGCCACTTTGAGACAAGGCCAACTGTGCATTGGCAAACTGATACATTTTACCACCAACGTGACTGAGCACAGCAATATTCCCAGGTAAATCTCACCTTCCTTCAACTCAATTTCATTAATATTTGTAGTAATATAGTTAAATGACAAGGTGACCGAGGTAACAGCTTGAAAGCATTCTTCAAACAGAAAGTTCTCTGAAACCAGTTGGCAGTGACATTAGGCACTCCATCTGTACTTCTTCCTTACCAGATTCTGAAGGCCACCCTTCACCACGAGCTTCCCCCTTCCTCCAAAGAAGATCTTGCATCATATCATGTAACCAAAGATGTCACATTTTTTCTTTCCTTATTTACTAACCACAGCATTGTGAGAAACGAACAAGGAATTACCTACATGGAAGTTCACCACTAAAGTTAATTAGCTCTTCACTAAAATTAAAATCAAATGGGACGGGTGTCTGGGCAGAATGTTGGGGTCATCTAAAGAGCAGTTGGGTGCTATGAAAGCCAGAGTGAAGGGTGACTTTTGTGGCTGCACAAACGGGGATGAGTCAAGTAGTATTTCACATCCATACTAACCTTGTGACTTCCTTCCTTCTGATCCAAATAAAGATGCACACACTAAACCCAGCCACCCCCAGCTATAGCCTATATCTAAACAGTGCGACTGGGTGAAATGACTAAGAGCCAGTGCCCATGGACAGATGTTATATATAAAATGAAATCAAACAATAACATCAGCTGTGCTGTGATCTCAATATGCTTCAATCCACTTCTATTCAGTGACGAGGGCTTTGAAATTTGCCCTTGATATTTTCACCTGGCACAGCCAATGATCCGAAATCCAGAAAAAAGTGTGCAACACACATTGTGGAATTGTAATCCTTTTTGTCACGTCTCTTTTGTTAAATGCACATCTACTCCAACAGCTCTGCATGGCAGCTTTTCCAAAATCCAGCTTCATTGGCCTCTGATGTGCTGATTTATGAAGACCTGTTAAAAAAAAATCTCTGCTCTGGTTTCCAGCAGCCAGTACTGGCAGACTTACACCTCTCTGGTATTTTAGACCAATGAATAACAACATTTATCATGAAGCTTTTAACTTGTAATAATTTTCATAATGGTCAGACAATGAAAGTTATAACACTACATTCTGCATTCTGTAATCATTTGTACCTCGGCGATGTACTTACGTATGGAATGATGTCTGGATGGCACGCAACCAAAGCTTTTCACTGTATCTCAGTACATGTGACAATAAGAAGCCAGTTTACCATTGAATGAAAGGAGTCACTGATTCTGTGCCACGTCCAACCTGATAGGGCCTCAGTGGGCAGATATCTGCTGTAATCCCACAAGGCCAGAGTTGGAGCAACAGATGTGACGTGAGCTCCAGAGTTTCAGGACTTCCATGAAGAACTGCTGGCTTTTCAGCAGAAATTTCAGACCAATATTCCCATTTTACATTTTCTTAGTTCTAGTAGCTAGCTCTCAAAACGTTTATTGGACAGATGCATTATTAACCCATTGTCAATGAACACCAATTAGAAATTCCCCAGAATACATCAGGAGTTATGGAAATGATTATATCTACAGTATGGGCCATGTCCTGGGAAGGAGGGTCTGAATCTACCTGCCTGTGGTGCTGCTGCAGGTTTTTCATTGTAACTGTATCTCACCGTATTTGTGCAAACGACAATAAGTTCCACTTGACTTGCCTTGAAGAGATCTGATGGAGCAGAACCAATGGAATGGTTTTCATTGCTGCTTTCTGCTTTAAACCGGCAGCATCAGATACAATTTACAACATTGCACTACATCTCTAGGAAAGGCAAAAAGACTGATCCTGTTCTCATTTTCAGCATGAAGGTGTTGCTTTAAGATGATTTAAAGGATACAAAGTGATTGTCATTTACATTCCCTGGTCTCTAAGCAGCAGCTGTGATATTGTCAATGCTTGACCAAGGATGGGTTAACATTATTACGAACCCACATGAAATTATTTAGTAATACATTCCTCACGGCCAACAAATGCTTCATCTCCTCTCAACCTGTCCAGTGCCTGGAAGTTGTTACACAGCCTGCATGATATTCAGAATTGGAGTGAAAATTTTTTTCAATTAAATATTGGGAGGAGTTGAGGTCATTATGTTCAGCCCCTACCACACATTCCACAGACACTTATTCTGCCCTGGCCATCATCTGAGATGGAGACACAACACCTGGACCCTATTTTAGACTGAGTTAAGCTTCTGATAATCCAAATCCTCTCCATCATAAAAATTTAACTCACCTCCACAATATCATCCATCGCTGCCCATCTGAGCCACTGGAATGTCCAGTGTAGACAACACCAAGGCCAGCCTTGTTCACTCAGAACTGCTTCACTCTGATGTTACTGCTGGGGAAGATGAACAGGTCAACAGTCTCCACCCCCACTGGCCCAACCCGCCCCAATTTAACAGTGCCGAGTCCAGGAATACCTCTCGTTTATAACTTTTGCATTGAAGCCTCTACCTCACAAAAACTTTGAGAACTTTGAAAAGGTGGCAGATGGAGTTCAACCCAGAAAAGTGCAAAGTGATGCACTTTGGAAGATCAAATTTGAAGGCAGAATACAAAGTTAATGTCAGAACTCTCAGGAGTGTGGAGGAACAGAGGGATCCTGGGGTCCACGTCCATAGACCCCTCAAGGTTGCTGTGCAGGTTGATAGGGTTAAGAAGGCGTATGGAGCATTGGGCTTCATTAATCGGGGTACTGAGTTCAAGAGCTGTGAGGTAATGTTGCAGCTCTGTAAAACTCTGGTTAGACCACACTTGGAGTATTGTGTACAGTTCTGGTCGCCTCACTATAGGAAGAATGTGGAAGCTTTAGAGAGGGTGCAGAGGAGATTTACCAGGATGCTGCCTGCATTGGAGAGCATGTCTTATGAGGATAGGTTGAGCGAGCTAGGGCTTTTCTCTTTGGAGAGAAGGAAGACGAGAGGTGACTTAATAGAGGTGTACAAGATAAGAGGCATCGATCGAATGGACAGTCAGAGACTTTTTCGCAGGGCAAAAATGGCTAACATAACGGGGCACAATTTTAAGGTGATTGGAGGAAGGTATGAGGGGATGTCAGGGGTAAGTTTTTTTTTTACACAGAGTGGTGGGTGCGTGGAACGCACTGCCAGCAAAGTGGTGGAGGCAGATACATTAGGGTCATATAAGAGACTCTTAGACATATGAATGATAAGGAAATGGGGGGCTATGTGGGAGGGAAGGGTTAGATAGATCTTAGAGCAGGATAAAATGTCAGCACAACATTGTGGGCCGGAAGGCCTGTACTGTGCTGTAGTGTTCTATGAAACCTCTCCCCCAGTCCTGCAACTCTGCGGGGATTTTCCAGTCCATCGCTATTACAGATAGCCATGCCTTTGGCTGTCCAGGCCTAAGGATGGTAATTCCCTCCATAACACTTCCCTTTTTTTGCACCTCTGTACATCAATACTCCTAAGGCCCTGCCATTTACTGTTTACTTTTCTCTAGCATTTCACCTCCCAAAATGCAAGACCTCAAACTTCTCCGGATTAAACTCCATCTGCCATCTCTCCACCAAATTTCCAACTAACCCCATATCCTGTTGTATCCTTTGACAACCTTCCTCAAATCTATAACTCCGTCAGTTTTCATGCCATCTGCTAAATTTACTAATCAGACCTACGTTTTCATCCAAATCATTACAAAGCACAGAGGTCTCAGCACTGATCCCTGTGGAACACCACCACTGGTCACAGACCTCCAGTCAGAAAAACACCCTCTACCACTACCCTCTATCTTCTATAACCAAGCTAATTTTGGATCAAACTTTCCAAATCACTGTGGATCCCATGTGACTTTATTTTCTGGACCAGCCTACCACAAGGGACCTTGTAAATATCCAGCACTAGAACCTGTAAACGTGTGTAAGGTTTTTTTTTAAAAAGGTAAAAGTGAAAATGTATTGAGGGAATGAGAAGATTTAGAAAATTTACGTTTCCTTGGAAGTTGGATCTGAGAGATTTGTTTTCATGAGCGAATACTTCGGAAAAAGACCAAACAAGGGAGAGAGAACTGAGTGAGACTGAGGCAACTGGCAGCAAAGAACCGACTCAACGAGGATGAGTGGAGGAGTGAAGGGGTAGGTGACGTGCAAGGTGAGGGATGTGATCAGTTACAGAACAGAGGGCACAATGTGCTGATCAATAGCTGAATAATACAATTACTGAGAATTATGTTTCATAATCCCAGGAGGTGGCACTAGACTTACTCTGCCTCCTGGAACCCAGAATGAGCTGGGACAAGACAACAAAATTCTTGTTCTACGTGTCACTCTGTTCAGATAATTATACAACTACTCATTGCAGGTGGTGTGTGGAAAATCTTGTGTCACTAAATGATATTTCAAGATTTATACTATTGTTCAACATTTGACTTGTGTATCACCCAAGGTTCATCATCTCTGCCAGTTATTTCTGTCTCACCGGTTACGATGGTGCCTTTACATGACTGCATGTGTGGGGACAATGAGCTATGTAGGTAATGCAAGGGTTATTTCTCCAGTAAAATTCAGAGGCTCCAAGTTAACCTTTGAACAGTGGTCACTCTGAAGGCAAACTCCTACCAATGGTGACTGATCACTGTTCTCTGGACAGATGTGGCAGCCAATATGCACACAATCTTGCAAACTGGAATTCCTGCTGTGAAAGGATCTTCACCAGAAGGAATGCAGTGGTCCAAGGGGGTGGCTCACTGTCATCTTCTCAAGGGAGAGTAGGGTTGGGCAATAAAACGTTGGCCTTGCTTGACGGGCCAATATCCCAAACAAGGAACAAAGAGACAGTGGAACTGTGGTGACAGGAATGTTACATTTGGCACTGATAGGGCTTTACAAAAGGTAATTATTTTAAGCACATAAAAGACAACCAATTGAATTTTAATTTGGGAGGCAGTTGGTAAATCTGCAGGAAGGGTTCACGTGGAGCAGAGTGGGTAACATGGGATCTGTGAACGTCACAGAGACACAGTAATGCCTCTTCATACATCTGGCTTCCTTTACACAAACAGGCAAGTTTTAGATTAACATAACACACAAAGTATTTCCCTAACCTGTTCAGATGTATGAGGACCGACAAGTCATTTTGGAAACTTTATGAATATCATATCTAATCTCATTTACTGACATCTGTAAATAACAAACCTAAAAACACTCAGGTGGATTAACAACATGGGTGGATTGAACATATAAATCAGTAGCTGTAGCAACCGACTCAGCCCACTCCATCACTGGACCAGATGGTGGTTGATTAGATTGTAACCTCGGCTCTACGTTCCCCCCACTTCCTTGTTTATTAAGAATCTAACTCTGCCAAAGATCCTCTTCCTCAAAGGGTGGTTGAAGCAGAGTTCCAAATATTCACAAGCTTCACAGAAAAACTGTCATAAGTGGCTGGCCCTTAGGTTTTGAACAGTGACCTCTGGTTCTAGGTTCTTCCACGAAAGGAATCATTGGCTCCACATTCACCCAGTCAAGGTCCCTCAGAACCTTACACATTTCAAACAAATGACCCTTCACTCTTCTAAACTCCAACAGATACAAGCCAAGCCTGCTCATTTCTCCTCACGAGTCAACTGACCCATTCTAAATATTGGTTGAGTAAACCTTCTCTGAACTGCTTCCAATCTGCATTGACATCCTTCCTGACATATGGAGACCAGTACTGTACAGAGTCCTCCAGGTGTGGGCTCACCAGTGCCCTATAGCATAACCCCTACTTGTGTATACAACTTCCCAAGCAACAAACAAGAACATTGTTGGTTGTTCTGACTACAGGCTGTCCCCAAGTAATGAACCAGTTCTGTTTTTACAGACATCCAAAAGTAGATTTTGTCTGTAAGTCAGAAAATACACAAAACTCACTTGATACGGTAACCACCCCTCCACAGTGTTGTAATGAGTGGCATCAAAACCACAGAAGACTGACAAGAAAGAACAATTACTAAAAGTGGAGTGAGAGGGGAAACAAGTTCTGCCGTTTGTAGGAACAAACATCTGGAGGTACATTGGACTTTTGAATGTAATATTACGGGAGCTCATTTGTATCTGGGGGTGTCTGTAAGCCAGGTGTTTGTAACCCAGGGACGGCCTGTGTTTGCACTAGTTACAAACCAGCCTTCTGCAAATCATGCACCAGGACTGCCAGATCCTTCTGCACCTCAGAGGTCATCACAAATCAGATCATGTATTGATAATGAAGCATTGCAACAGAAGCTAGATCTCTTAATGCAAGTTCCAAGAAAAATAACTCAATTACCCGTAATATTTTGCCTGCATCAACCTAGTTACACAAAGAAGAGGAAGAGAAATAAAAAAGCATTGATAACCATGAAGTATGGAACAAATTTATTCAGAAATTCTACACAAAAACATTCTGGAATTGTTACTAGACGTCAGCAAAAGCCAACAAACGGCATCATTATAAAGATGGAATCACACAGAGCTGATGCACAGAACGCTGCAAAACGCTGCCATTTTACCGTCTCCTTTATTACTTTTAGTTGAACAAAATACAAATGTAAACATTAAATACCTCTGATTTGACCTTATTAAATACCAGTAATACTGAATAGTACTTAAAACCTTAAAGTAAACAGTCCATTAAGAGTTTTTTTTTATAATGGGGTTTTTTGTATATCTATATAATTTATAAAAAGGTAATTAATTGGGTGATTGTAAGAAAAAAGTTCAGAAGCTATCTAATTTTATTGGTTTACCTCAAACACATGAATTGTACAGTCTCTCACACACACATGTGCACACATCCAGTCTGAACTAAATTTGATTTTTTGATATTGAATGTTTTCTTTAAGCCTGTAATCTTATTCAACATTAGGCTATTTCACCTCATTGAATCATATTCTTGTAGTGTAAGGCCAGAAGTTCACTCGGATGGCACAAGTAACATCTGCTCGTCCTTGGGACATGGGCACACTGGCAGGGTCAGCACCTCTAAATGGCTTCAAGAAGACAACAGTGAGCTGCCCACAAGGTTTACACAGTATAAATGGTTATTACAGTCCTTAACTGGCTCATTTTCTTTGGTTTCTCTCTTTGCTAATTTCACCTTGACCAGGATTCAATTAAAGGAGTTCTTTTTCAAGCAGGGAATATAAGAGGTCATTGCAGGAAGATGTCCATTCAGGCTAGGGAGTGAGTGGCACAGGAGGACAGACCCAAGGAATATAAAGCACTTGCAGTCACTCAACGTTTGGAGCTCAACTTTAGATCATTGTAAAATCAGGAATATAATTTCCGAGCTCGCCCATTTGAATTCGGAAGTCACTAACATTTTACCTCATAAATTGGCAGTTTTCTTACCCAACTTTACATAGCAGGACTAGAATAACTTGTACATTTGAAATCAAGGTATCAATAATTAAGGATCACACTGGTGTCAGTTGGCAGACAGAATAAATTTGTTTCATCATACATTGTGCATCACAAAGAAACAGTTTAATCTGACCATTTTTAACTGAAGTGATTCTTATTATGCTCCCCAAGGAAAGCTCTTCGATCAGGTAGACCTGTCTTTGGAAACTGCCATAGGTTCAATTTCCACCCCCTCCCAAACAATTCTCATTAGCAGAATCATCCAGAACTGCCCCCAACTGAAGACCTTTGTGAAAGCCTTGGGGATGGGGGTTTATCAGATTAATGTGTGCAATGACCGATGCCAGTGAGGAGGAACAAAAAAAGATGCATGCTACAGCGCTGCAGGAGTATCAGGGTCCCCACAAACCTATCATCAGCAAATACATCTCAGAGATCATTAGAAGCTTCCAGTTGTGCGAGGTCCTTCAGCAACAAGAACCAAATAGTCACAGAATGCTCATTAACAGGTGATGTGTTAGATTATACCACTACCCCTCACTTAGCGACTTTCTGCAGCCAAACAGCTGAAGGAAGTGGATATCTTGGGTAAAAATCTGTTCTGTGGGTCAAAGTTTGGCTCTAGTGACATTAAGTAGGGGACACTGAACATTCACAATATCCCCAGTTTAATGAGAGACTCATGGGGATGGGCATGAGGAAGAACGAGCTCCACACAACAAAACCCCTTGCCAACCATTCATTCTAAAGCAGGAAAACAGGATGGAATTACTTACATCTCACTTTGCAAACTTGCAGAATTATTGGCAAGTGGACAACGTTTCAGATCAAACTTAGCGCAATTCCAGTAGCAAATTTTCAGCCAAGTGTAAGTTTTTAATATTTATAGAATGAAAGGATTTTAAAGAGTTAAGTTTCACCCATTAAACATTTACAATGCAGTGACAGTGAGTACCTTTAATAAGCAGAATTTCATTCCTGCATTCTGTAACTTGGGACCTGTTGCTTTAGTTTGTTCACAACCTGACATAATTCACTGCCCTTTCACAAAGCTGCAAGGAGATAACAATAAAACCAACCTTTGAATCTAGCAATGAATCAGGTAGAGCAACCTACTGGCAGAACAAGGCAAGAGTGCAGTCACACAGAGTCTACAAAGGGAAAATTAGTGCTGATAAACAGTGTGAAACCTCATATGGAGTGTTCAATCAGAACCTAAGCTGCTGTTAACCATGGAATGTTGCTCAAAGCAAGGCGAAGGAAGAATAACGTTCCCAACAAATGGACAGAAAAGGTTTAAACCCTTGTGATGCTGCACAGAGCTCTATTTATGAATTAAAACAGGAATCTGGGGGAATTGACACAGGAAGATCAGGAGAATAACACCTCAATATCAAAAATATTTAGCAATACTTATGAATACAAATAACCTTCTGTAGGACAGCCACATGATAGCACAACCAGTTATTATGAATTTACCTAAAAATGTAACTATGAAGAAATTTTAAGTAGTTAAGTTTCTCAGTGCATGCAAAATACTCTCTCATTGGCAACTGTCACTTCATCCTTCTATAGCTAAAATTCTATAAGCAGGCACTCTCCTCTGAAGATCTGGTAATGCACACCATTCAGGGGATGAAAATTCAGGCTGTACAGAATCTGAACTCTGGGTCATTAGAAAGATGCTAATCGACAGAAGTGGGAATGTAAACGTGTACGACCCAGACAGTGTTCATCCGTACGCATGAATCCCACAGATGGCTTCTCTACCTATAAAAGGCTTCTATGATCATCCACTCTTTCCTCTTCAATTTATTACCTAAGTAACTGAGCTGTGCATTTGGTAAAAAAACAAATTCAAATGTGCTGTAATGCCGTGATACCTGGTTATTTATCTGCAACCATTTTTTGAACAAGGCCAGGCAAGAGTTCCAGTTCTAGGCGATTACGGATCAGCTTTGTAATTGCAACACATTAAGTGTTCCATACATTTCTGGCAACCAGGCATTACTTACTGCATCAAGACATGAAGCAGAAATTCAAATTGTGACGCTTCAGTTTTGATCTAGGTGGGAGCAATGTGCTGATGAACAGATCTAGCAATGAAAAGAGACCACTGGTCATTTGTTGTATTGACATCACCTCTTTTCTAATAATACAGTAGCGAATACCATAGTGAACCCCGACAAGGATGGTACAAGACCGCAAGGGGATATAGAAAGATGGTGGAAAGGGAGTAAACATATCAGATGAAATGTGATGCTGAGAAGTGTCAAGCATTATATTTCGGTAGGATAAATAAGAGTGAACACAAATGAGGGCACGATTCTAAATGGATACAAGGACAGAAACATCTGGGGTACATGTGCACAACTTGTTAAAAGGGGTAGGTTAAGAAAGTGGTGCAAAAGTCATACAGGACCCTGGGCTTTATGACGAAGGTACGGCATATCCAAACAAGGAAATCATAATGAACTTTATATAACACAGGTTCAGCCTCAACAAGAGATTTACCAAAATGACTACAAGGACAAGCAACGTTGGTTATGTGCAGAGACTGGAGACACAAGATACTGCAGATGCTGAAATCTGGAGCAAACAAATCTGTAGGGTCATGACAGATGCTGCTTGACCCACTGAGTTCCTCAAGCAGTTTGTTTTTGGTTTTTGCTGCAGAAGCTGGGGCTGTTCTTCGAGGAACAGAAGTACCTGTGATTCGATCTGTCGGTGTCATCTTAAATCACATAGGACAGATAGAAATGGTTTTACTGGCAGACTGATCAAGAACTCTGGCACAAACAGTGGTGATTGGCAAAAGAGCGGTGATTGGCAAAAGAGCTGAATGACACAAGGATTGTTTTTACGTAAGTGGTTGGGGTTTGGTATGCACTGCCAATGGATGCAGATTCAATGATAGTGTTCAAAAGGAGCTGGGTAATCATCTGAAAGAAAGGAATTGACAGGGGTGGGAGGAGAGAACAAGGAGGGGAAACAAGCTGGATTGTTTTAGCAAAATATCTGCAGTCCCTTGTGTCTCCCTGTGTTTGCAAAGAGCTAGAATGGACTTGATGGGTCAGTTGGCCTCCTTTCATGCTATAACAAGTCTGATTCTAAAATACAGCTATGGTTATCAACGTGCACACAGATGCTTCCAAAATTGTCATAAAAAAACTGAGAAACATATCAATCCTTAAATTTCTCTTTTTTTAAAGCTATGGAAATAGTAAATTTATTTAAAAACATAAATCTGCCTGTAAACGTTTCTATAGGTATGTAAAAAAAAGAGCAAAAATTAATATGGGCCCCTCTCAAAATGTGACAGGATAAATCATATTGGGAATAAGAAGATGGCAGAGAAATTAAACAAATATTTTGTGTCTGCTTTCATGGAATGTCCTCTTCTGCTGATGAAACAGTGTGGTGGCAATGTGGATCATGAGGATGCAGCGAGGCTTCGGGGAATAAGATTGGTTAAGTGAATGGGCAAGAACATGGCAGAATATACTTTAGAAATAGGTGAGGTCATCCACTTTGATCAGGAAAAAAAATTGAAAGAGTATTTTTAAATAGTGAGAGACTGAAAGGTGTTGGTGCTCAAGGGGTCCTGGGTGTCCTCGTACACAAATCAGTGAAAGTCAACATGCAGATAGAGTAAGTAATGAGGTAGGAAGGCAAACAGCATGTTATCTTTATTGCTGTACAAGAGTAAAGACATCTTAATGCAATCACGTAGGGCTATGGCAAGACGGCACCTGGAATACCACGTCCACGTCTTGTCCCCCTAGCCAAGGATGTACATGTGACAGAGGGAGTGCAATGGAGCTTTGTCCGATTGACTCTAGACATTGGAGGGGATTGTCCTAGAGCAGACATTAAACAGACTGGGCTGGTATCCTCTAGAGTTCAGAATAAGAGGTGATCTCAATGAAACATACATAATTCTGATGGCATTTGACATGGTAGATACTGGAATGATGTCTCCCCTGGCTTAGGTTTCCAGGACCCAGGATCGCCATCTCAAAATAAGGGGTCAGCCATTAGGGACTAAGAAGAGTTTTTTTCCCACCCAGTGGGTTGTGAATCTTTAGAATTCTCCAGCCAAGAAGGTTATGGAAGTCACTGAGTATATTCAAGACAGAGATTGGTAGATTCTTGGATACTAAGGGAATCAAGGGATATCAGGATAGTGTAGGAAAGTGGTGATGATCAGCCTCAATCTTACTGAATGGCAAAATAGACATGAGGGTCTACCTTTCATGCTGTGTGCTAATGTTATCATCTAATCAAATTAACCTGTAAATTATGATAATGACTCACTGAAGAAAAATGTTACCTGGTTTGTCAGTTTCTTACAACTGTTTAAAAAAAACATTCATTTTTAATTTTTGGATCTGTAATATATGCCTGGTGTCTTACAACTGCATACTAGTTCACAAGCAAAATACTCCCTAGTCTGCAAGTCAACATGAAAGTAGTACTTTTGACAAGTTACTAGAGGTTAAGTACTATCACAACTTCCCCTATGTTAGAGAAAGGATTCTACTCTCTAGAAGTGGATTGTGTAAACTATCCAATAACATCAAAGTTGATTAGAACTACTGAATTATTTTATAAATAATGCCTAATTATGGTTTAGATAAGTCAAACATTTTAAATTGTAAATAGTGTATTCTAATAAACTACACAACATCGTAAACATTACAAGTAGTTCTTGAGTGTTTTTTCTGAGTGCATGTCAGATTTCTGAGAGATTATTAATACTGCCTGTAAATTTCAAAGTCTACAAAGGGCTGAAGCTGTAGGTAACAAATGAGCAGCTCCAAGTAAAGATGAAGACTATCACATTCAGTTACACCCCTGAAGGAACCAGTATTGGACAAAACTTTTTTTTTATTGCTTTAGGAACATATTTCGTGCAATTCACGGTCAAATAGTAGAATGAGGACGCTTGTTAAAATGTTCTTACAGGTTTCCCACAATTCTTTACAGTGTTTCCTCAAACAAGTGCAAACTTTGATTTCCCTGAAATAAAACCCAATGAGAAACACTGCCAAAGGGAATCTTTGAACAAACATCCTCAATAAAGAAAAGTCCATCAGAAAACTTCTGCTAAAGAATTCGAATGCCAATCTTTGCACAAGACAAGTAGTCACTGGCTTCATTTTAATACACTTTCTTCAGGGTAGAAAAGCTTATTTTAAATTTAGCAGCATCAGTTCTTGTGGGCTTGCTGCTTTTACATTACCAGCAAAACTGGTTGCCTGATGCCCATCAGGAGAGCTTACATTATTGGGTGGCTGCTCCTCTGTTCAAAACAAACCACATAAGCCCACCAACAGGAGTAAAGATTCCCAATTAACGGAGTTGACATATTTGGGGTAAAAGAAAAGCAAAATTTCAATTTGGTGGACTTACCATGAGCCAAACAAACCGCCAACTATATCTAAGCCTCGTCCTCCTTCACATTTGTATCTGGCTTGTACTGATTATCTGAATCTTTTGTACAAAACCAGTTATTTCTTAATTTTTGGTTTATCCAACTAAGTAACTGGCTGAGGTGGATTACCACTTATCCAATTAATCTTTTCAATAATCTTGGTCGAGAAAGTGGCCAACTATATTCATTTGGTACAGGGCCATTGACATTGCATTCAAAGAATGAAAACATTGGAAACCAAATCCTTGCCCTTCGACTGTGTTGATATGCTCGAGTGTTGGCTAGTGTGTGGTAATACAAAAAAAGTCTTGTGGTGATATAAAACGCAATGAAGACATCAATTGAGTAATGTTCGTGCGCAGCAAGGATGAAGAAGATTCCAAACAGGTTCATTACCCAAGACAGGGTGTGCAAGAAGTTCCAGCTTCTTGGTGTATCTAATTGAGAGTGAAAAGGAAAGATTACATTAGGTTTAGTTCTCAGTTTCAGCTCAGCTACAAGATCAGTATCCATAAATGAAAATAAAAAGTGTAAAGATGACACTAATACCTGGCTAGAATTAAAACCAAGCTAAGATTCTTCTAGAACAATAGGACACAGGAGGACCTTCAGTGCATTGTGCCTTTCCTGGCTCATTAAAAAAGCTCTCCACTTAGTCCTACTCTCCTGCTTGATCATCAGAGCCCTGCAAATGTTTCCCGCTCAAATGCTTATCCAATTTTCTTTTGAAAGTTTCCCTAAATATGCTTCCAACTTCCTATTGGAGCCCTCATTGCAGATTATTGTGAGAAAAGTTTCTCCTCTCATCCCCTCTTTTTTTGACCATTTAATTTACAAATGTGATCTAAGGCAAGCTGGCTAATGGAATCCACAATTGGCTTGGTAACAGGAGGCAGAGGGTAGCTGTGGAGGGATGTTTTTCTGATTTAAATTTTTTGACCAGTGGTGTACCACAGGGATCAGTGCTGGGACCACTGTTGTTTGTCATATATACTAACGACTTGGCTGTGAATGTAGGAGCTAGGATTAGTAAGTGTGCAGATGACATGAAAATTGACAGTGTTATGGATAGCAAAGAAGATTGTTGAAGGCTACAGCAGGGTAAAGATCAGATGGAAAGTAATCCCAACAACTGTACGGTGATACATTTTGGGATATATATACAGAAAATTGTGGAGCATTAAGGAATGTTGATGAACAGAGGCACCTTGAAGTTCAAGTGTCTAGTTCCCCGAAAGTTGCAACACAGGTGGATAGGGTGGTGAAGAAGGCATTTGGCACGCTTGCTTCATTGGTCAGGGCATGGAATTTAAAAGAAGGGATGGTATGTTGCAACCTTACAAAACACTGGTTAGACTGCACTTGAAGTATTGTGTATTATGCTGATCGCCACACTATAGGAAGGATGTGGTAGCAATAGATAGAGTGCAGAAGAGATTCAACAGGATGTTCTCAGTGGGTCAGGCAGCATCTATGGACGGAACTGGACAATGGACATTTCTGGTCAAGACCTTTCATCTGGACTGGAAAGGGGGAGAGAGCCAGTATACAGAGGTGGAGGGAAGGGGTGGGGCATGAGCTGGCAGGTGACAGGTGCAAGATGATGGGATCTGATAGGATAGGATGGTGAGCATGGAATAAAGGGAAGGAGGTAGGGAGGAGAACCAGTGGGAGGAGTGTGTGGGTGATGGGCAAAGGAGGGAGAGGGTGGGGGAGCGAAGAAAAGGAAAAGTAGGGGAAAGGGACAGAGGCGGA
This sequence comes from Pristis pectinata, assembly GCF_009764475.1. NCBI lineage: Eukaryota > Metazoa > Chordata > Chondrichthyes > Rhinopristiformes > Pristidae > Pristis > Pristis pectinata. Next base: position 26,665,317 of record NC_067434.1, read on the forward strand.
GTGGTTAAGGAAGTTAGAGAATTCGATGTTCATGCCGCCAGGTTGGAGACCGCCCGGGCGGAATACGAGGCGTTGGTTGGCCGTGACCTGGCAGTGGAGGAGGCCATGGACAGTCATGTCGGTGTGGGAATGGGAAGTGGAATTGAAAAGGCTGGCCACTGGGAGACCCCGGCTGGCACAGCGGATGGAGCGAAGGTGCTCGACGAAGCGGTCACTCAATCTGCGTCCAGTCTCACCGATGTAAAGGAGGCCGCACCGGGAGCACAGGGAGGGGGAGGGAGAGTCAGTGGGGAGGGATGAGAGGATGAGGAGTCACAGAGAGAGTGATCCCTATGGAAAGGGGAGAGGGGAGGGGAACATGTGCTTGGTGGTGGGGTCCCATTGTAGGTAACGGAAGTTGTGAAGACTATGTTGGATGTGTAGGTTGATGGTGAGTCCATCTCCCTCCATAGATGCTGCCTGACCCGCTGAGTTCCTCCAACACCACTTTTGTGTTGCTCCAGATTTCAGCATCTGCAATCTCTTGTGTCTTTAATAGGATATTGCCTGGATTGGAGGGCTGTAATTATAATGAGAGATTGGATAGACTGGCTTTATTCTCACATATATAGACATCTATATATAGGAGACATACATAGAATTATAAGAGGCATAGGTAAGGTAGATAGTCAGAATCTTTTTTCCCCATGGTAGGGGTATTTAAAACAAGAAGGCATGTGGTTAAGACCCCTGGTCTTTACTTTCTTAGGAGGTTTGGCTCGTCACCAAACATTCTAACAAACTTCTACAGATGTACGGTTGGAACTATCCTGACTGGTTGCATCACGGCCTGGGACGGCAATTTGAATGCACAGGAACGCAAGAAGCTGCAGAGAGTCCTGGACTCTGCCCAATACCTCACGGGCACATCCCTCCCCACCAGTGGTACAGGAGGTGCTGCCTCAGGAAGGCAATATCCATTATCAAAGATCCTCACCATCTGGGCCATGCCATCTTCTCACAGCTACCATCAGGCGGGAGGTACAGAAACCTGAAGTCCCACACCACCAGGTTCAAGAACTGCTACTTCCCTTCAACCATTCGGTTCTTGAGCCAATCGGAACAACCCTAATCACTAGAGATAGCTGAAAGAATGGGGAAAGGAGGAGGGAGATGTGATTACTGTTTACAGGAAGGGTTCCTACTGCTTTAAAGTTTATTAGGTGTCATCACCATCTCATTAGTGTTATAATGACACGAGTGGGGGTTAGAAAAGTGAACTGCAGACATGTGCAAACCCATCCACATGTTACCACAAAGCAAGGTCTGCTGTGGGGCTCTGTGATACAACATGTCAACTGTTCTGTCCAACTACAGCTGGTGCTCACATCTGGCTTGTTAAACAGCTTCAGGATTCTCATGACTCAACCCCAGCTGTTCTGTTCTTACTGAACACCAGAGGGCCCCCTGTACCTGAACAACAATAATTAAACATCCTGGCATGCAAACACCAGGGTAATACAGATCTGCCTAAAAAATTAAAATTTACTCTGCTAGGTTTATAGAACCAAAGTAAAATTGTTTTATTAAAGCAATTCACAGTATTTTTATTTAAGTATGCCCAAAAATATCAACTCACTTTTTAACCTTGAACGGAGATGTGTTTCAGCATCTACAGAGGTATTTACAGGGGGACCTTGACCAGCTGGATAAGTGGGCCGAGAAATGTCTTATGGAGTTTGGATAAATGCGAGGTGTTGCATTTTGGGAAGACAAACGAGGGTAGGACTTTCACAATGAACAGTGGGGTCCTGGGGACTGTTGTAGAATGGTTCCCTGAAAGTGGCATCGCAGGTAGATGGCTTTTGGCCTTCTTCGGTCAGGGCACTGAGTACAAAAGTTGGGATGTTACGTTGCAGTTGTACAAGACGTTGGTGAGGCCGCATTTGGAATATTGTGTTCAGTTTGGGTCACGCTGCTGTAGGACAGATGTCAGTAAGATGGAATGGGTGCATAGGAGATTTACGAGGATGTTGCCGGGAACCAAGGGACTGAGTTATGGAGAGAGGTTGAGCAGGTAGGAGAATGACCAGTGATCTTATAGAGGTGTATAAAATCATGAGGGGCATAGATAGGGTCAGTGTGTTCAGTCTTTTTCCCAGGGTTGGAGAAATCAAGAACTAGAGGACACAGGTTTAAGGTGAGGGTTAAAGATTAAATAGGAACCTGAGGGGCAACTTCTTCACCCAGAGGGTAGTCCGTATGTAGAATGAGCTGCCAGAGGAAGTGGTTGAGGCAGGTACATTACCAACATTTAAAAGGTACTGGGACAGGTACCTGGATAGGAAAGGTTTAGAGGGATATGGGCCAAACAGGGGCAAATGGGAGTGTTGGTCAGCATGGATCATTTGGGCTGAAGGGCCTGTTTTGTGCTGTATGACTTTATCTGTGTAGCAACTTTCCCATCACTGCACTTTCCTCCTACAGCATCACTAGATTTACTCTTCAGCTCTACGATCAGGTCCTGGCCCAACTTCAGAGAGAGGGAACATGAGAATACCCACTGTAGGCTCGAGTTTTATGTCACATGAAATACAATTTCCATGTATTATCAAACTTAGACTTTGTAAAATGCTCAGAGGTTCTGTTGCACAAATTGGACACTTCCTAAACTGGCAAGGAATTAATTAAATTTTAAATTTAAAGATGGAATCCTTATCAGAAGGGCTTGATAGCAATAATTTATGATTTAATTATGAAAATACGTCTAGAATCATTAGACAAAATTAAGAATGAATGGGAAAGTGAACTCCAGACATCTATACCTATAGAGACTTGGAAGACAATTCTTCATTTAGTTAATACACCTTCAATGTGTGCCAGACACTCGTTGATACAGTTTAAGGTAGGTCACAGGACCCATATGTCCAAAGATAAGGTAGCTCGTTTTTATAACCATATAAATCCTATATGTGACAGATGTAAATCGAATGTGGCTTCTTTGACACGTATGTTTTGGTCCTGTCCTCTTGGAAAAATATTGGAAAGACATATTTAACATTATTTCAAACGTATTGAAGATTGATTTACAACCTCACCCTATCACTGCAATTTTTGGATTACTAAGGATAGAGTCTGGCCATCTATCTGCCTCTACTAACCATATGATTGCTTTTGTTACATTAATGGCCAAACGATCCATTTTGCTGAAATGGAAGGATCTAATACCCCCTACTACTTTTCAATGATTTTCTCAAACTATATCATGTTTAAACTTGGAAAAAATTAGGAGTGGTACTGTTGATCCTTCACTTAAATTTGAAGATGTTTGGAGTCCATTTATTCAATATTTTCACATGATATAGATCCCCTTTCAATAACTTTCCAACTTGGAGGAATGGAGTTGACGACATAATATTGCTCTGTTTCTACTGAGAAATTTTAGCTCAGTTTTTTTTCCTTTTTTGTTGTTTGTTTTTGTTTTGAAATTTTTTTTGTTTAGTTTAGTTTATATTGTTTACAATTTTTCTTATTGATTTGGGTTTGTTTTTAAATTTATATAATAAATCTTTTTCTTTTCTTTTATATTATATTCATTTACTAAGAGATCGTTGGATCTACAGATTTTTAAAATTTTTTTTGTTCTTTATGATTATCTCTGCCATGATTGTTCTCCTGATCTCTTTGTATTACATGTATAAATTTTGATGCTATATATCAATCTGTATTAATTTGGAAACTAATAAAAAGATTGAAAAAGAAGGAAAGATGGAGAAATTGCCCACTCTATAAGTATTAAGTCTGTAAAAGCTGTGGGTATTTGTATACAAGAATACACTGAGAAAAGGAGAGTTATAGTTTCAACAGCCAGCTAAAAACACCACTGCATGGCTCCTGGCCTCAAACAACAACTGCAGAATGGGAAATGCATTGGAATGTTTTGGAGTTCCTGCCTAAAGCCTGCAGAATTCATCACAGAATGGAAAGGGTGAGTTAACCACAGTGGAGGTCGGTAGCTCTCGCTGCCTAACATTCTGCTCCAGTGACTTTACCCCTGGGCACAGTGTATCCATAACTGAAGGGACACTATCCTCTCTGTAGTCCTGAATTTCTACCTCTTCAAGCTTTATTGCAATCTAAGTGAGGTTTGAGAGTTTAAAGATGACTTAGTGGTTTGATAAAGTGATTACAACAAAAATAAAACTGGTTATATAATAACTACATAGGACTAAAGGAACTTAGTGCATAGATAAATGTCATTCTGTCACAACTGATCTGTGTTGTGTTTAGACCCCACACAAGCCTCTTCCCACTCCAGTTCATTTAACCTGATCAGTGTATTCTTTAAATCCCTTTGATGCATACTTACCCACTGAACTCAATTTGTGAACAATTTTGAGAAATGAATTTGGTTTGATAAATACATTCCATATTTTATTCAGGGAATACAGTACGTATGTAGAAATACTTTGTTGCCTTTATAAAGTATCAGACTTGCACAGAAACTCTAGAAATTAATACTGATTTAGCCAGCACAGTGCACTTTGACATTATGGAAAAGGTTTCACACAATTCAAAAATTAGTAGAGGCCTATATCCACAGTGCAGTGAATTATGGCTGGATTTCTTGTTCACTAGGAAGAATGTACACAATTCAGTAATTATACTGAGCCCTCCTCAAAATAAAACCCAAGACATAACATTTGATAATTCCTTTCATAAATAAATCCATTATGTGACCTTCCTACTTAAAAATGGTTGGCAGCAATTAAGAGTTTTATGCAATAGCTTGAATCATTACATTATTACTGCTGATAGTAATCACTCCCTTTTCTTAGTAATGGTCTTTGCCCCTTACAGAGAGCTAATGATGAGGAACAATTTTATGCTTACATTCCGTGACAAAGAAGTTAAGCATGGTAAGGACAACAGTGTGGCCGCTGAACATGTAGTCTCCACAAGTGTGCACGCCTGTTAGTGTCATTCCAAAACCACTCCAAATTGCCAGTGCCCTTTGAAACTTGGCCCACATGTCTCCATATAACTGAAAAACAAAATACATAATGTTGAACAAAGATCACTGAGCTTCCTACATATTACAGCAGAATTATTTACATGCCTCTGACAGCATTGCGGTTATGTTACTGGATTAGTAATCCAGAGGCCTGACTGTTAAATCAGCAGCAGCTGGGGAACTTAAATTTAGTTCATGAATCATCTGGAATAAAAAGCCAGGTTCAAAGATGGTGACACTGAAATTATATCAGATATTTGTGAAGGCCCATCTGCTCATTACCTTCCTCAGTTAGGAAATGGTCCATCCTTATACAGTCTGCTCTACACTGGATTCCAGTGTTACAGCAACGTGGCTCACTCTGAACTGTCGCCTTTAGTGCTGAACACGTCACCCATTCAGGGCAGTTAACAACGGGCAATAAATATATGCCTTAACATTGATGCTCATATCCCATACAAGAATATGGAAAATAATACCAAGATATAGAAATAAACATATGTGAAGGCATTGGATTAATGTGCATTATTACAATTAAATTAATTTTCACCTGAAAAACAAAAAATCCCTGATCCCTGTCCTGAGTCCCAAATTACAGAGACTCAAGTGGAAAGCAGGGCATGCATCCTGGCCCAACTTCATGCTGGGGAAGGCCTGCAAAGTCCAGACATGTGGCCTCATGCCAGGTGCCGCAGTGGGAGCCCAGATGGTCCATGTTCGAATTGATTGTGGTTGGTCGGGCTTTTTTTTATACTCTGCAGATCCTTACCCGAAAACAAGCTTTAAACAAAGTTGGGTGTAGGGAACAGGAAACAAAAGTATCTTTGACCAGATTCAGGAAACAAATGCTTAAAACTTCCATTTATCTGCAAGGTCCCGGAGAAACCTGAAGAGAACATTTATTTCCAGCTGATGTACTGCCAACACGTCTACCCCTCGTACCTTACTCCACTATCATTCATATAAGTCAGATTGTCATTATTGTGTCTCTTTTACTTACACAGGGTGAGGCCACTTAACAGAGTTGAAGAAACACAAACAGTGATACTGGGACAGGTACATGGATAGGAAAGGTTTAGAGGGATATGGGCCAAACATGTGCAAACGGGACTGGCTTAGTTGGGTGTCTTGGTAGGCATGGACAAGTTGGGCTGAAGGGCCTGTTCCCATGCTGTATGGCTTCACAACTCTAAGATGCCTCTCCTTTGACTAGCACCACAGATTTTCTTTAATATATCTGGTGTTTAATTTCCAGCTTCTTCAAAATTGCATGAGTGAGGTGATGAACTCATCTCAATGATATGCACAGGGAATGGTGGGGTGGTGACTGGACCTTTGCACCAGATCTTTTAAATATTCAGCAAAAAAATAGCAAGTGCCCATTCTGGTTATAATTGCTTCTTTGTATATTTGTCATTTTCAAATGCTCAAAACCTTATCCTTCATATTCAGCTTTTCACCTTTTGTAGAAATGTGAAAAGTTCAGTTTTCATTGATGTTGTGAATGAAATTCATCGTGATTTTAAAAGCCACAGAACAAAAAAATCTAACAATGACTTTAAAACAAAATTACACTTGGACAATGAGCCAGCTTGAGGACTAGTTCGCATCATTTGGACAAACTTACTTTTCCAGAACATTGTAGGTGATGGCCAGGCACAGAGAGTGAGGTGACAAACATAGTAACACAGCGTAATAGGAACACTGTTCCCATCAGGCTACACATGCGACGGAGGAGGATAGACCTAGAGGATAATGAAAAACAGCCAAAGATACAATTAACAGTGCAATTCATTCCCCAAATATCAGATGAAATTTCATTTTCCCATTACACTCAAAGCATCTTGTATTTTCCAATCTTCATAAAAGACTCAAATTCTGCTCACTGATTTAGTAACAGAGCAGTGAATTAAAATGGATTTTCTGTACAATGCATTATCACTGTTAGTGTTTATCACAAGCTCAGACTAAAACTGGAAGGGTAGCAAAGATGTCTCATGAAGACTGGGCCTTGGGTTATTTGTGTACATTACTTTAATAAAGTTTTTGACGATGTGATAGCTGCTAAATTTGTTAAATAAAAGCATAATTAACAGCATGGCAAATAGATTTTTATTTGATTCTTTTCCTCTCTCCTGAAGTGGTCTCTTTGGCCCATTCACCATACCACAACCAAGAATAACTCAGTCTGCAGTGTACTTCCAAGGCTCTACCTATTCTATGAGGATGAATTTACTGATCATTTGGTGCTTGGAACAGGCAAGATAATGAGCTCACTCCAAGTGCATAGTATGGGCATCACCAGGCACTACAAGTGCTCCTACATTCCATTTCTGCACAGTTCTGGGACATAAAACAAGGCTTTTCTCAATGCATTTACAACATCTTGCAATTTTTTTCTCCAAAATGGAAAATCTAAACTGATTTTTCAAAAATGTATTTATCAATTTCTTGAAAACCTCTTCTCTGCTGCTCCAATAACTTTTTCAAACCAACCACAAAGCATTCCTAATGCATGGCTCCCCATCACTAGGCCACCTCATATCTGTGAGTGAGTCCCTGCCGAAATCACTACCAGCAGCACCGGACAAACTCATAATAACAATGTAATTGGCAAAGAGAGAGTCCTTCATCCTTCCTGAGCAAATTCAAACTCCACTGAAACTGCAGCACTGAAATACATTCAGTTTTTCCTCACACTTAGAAAGGGAGTGAGTTATTGAGTCACAGAATCACTGAGTCACTGAAGAGTACAGCACAGAATGACTATTCCCACAGCGCTTCTGATAGGAGAGCAGAGAGTCATTTATAACAACCCACAAAATTTCTAGTGGCCAGGCCCTGTTCAGTGTGGTCTGGGGTACACTGTTCTGCTGGGAGCCCATCTGAGAAATGACCACATTGTGCTGGGCCTTCCTCAGTGGGAGTATCTGGCTGCACCAACAGCATTGTTTTGATAGCTGGTGAGAATCTGCCTCAAGCTCACTGGCGGTTAAAGTTGTCATTGCTATTGCAATTTTGTGAATGGCTTTAACATTCAAATATTTAAAATCATTTTGAATGTACACCCACTATTTTACATCCAGTAACATCCTCAACCATTCACTTGTTTCTCCTTCACAATTATAATAGTATCTTTGTGTGTTATCAAAAGGAAGTAAACAGAAGAAAATTTATTTGCACAGAAGATTGAGACAACCAAGTTCCAGTTACAGAGACCTAGACTATTAATGCAGAGAATGGAGTTCAATCTCATCACAGCAGAATTAAAGTAATTAATTTAATTAAATGATAACCATGAGACTATGACATAGTCATAATAACCATCTGAGAAAAACAAAAGCATTCAGAAAATTAGAGTGATTTTCTTTCAGAAGGAGATCTACAGTCCTAACCTTGGTTGGCCTTGCACACTGATGTGGCTTACTCTTAATTGCCCGCAGTCCAGGACCAATAAGGCACAGACATCTGCATCTCATTAATGAACAAAAAGGTTTTGCATCTCTACAGTCTGTCATGTTACAGGTGCTCCTCAAATGGTCCATAAACCACCACCGTGTATTCCTAGAGGGACTTCATAGGAATTAAATTCAAAACAAACCCACCCTTTCTCTCCATTCCCAACTCTACCCCTCTTAGTTATTCTGATATTGCCACTTTAGCATCTCTTTGTGCACTACTACAGATTGCACTGCAATCTTTGCACCACTTTACCGTTCTGTGCTTGCTGTATTTATTACCATGTATACTGTTTACCCTGTGAGCTTCATATGTGCAGGGAATTTCATTGCATCCTGGTAAATATGACAATAAACTAATCTCATCTACCTTACCTTCCCTGAACACAGGCAGCTCCTTGAAAATCTGCCCTTCCTCCTGTACAGACAGTCGGTGTTAGCGAGCTACCCAACAAGGAGGATGATGGGGAGGAGGAAACAATGAGACTGTGGCATAAACAAGCCTGGTCCCATCCTGTGCACACACTGACCTCACCTGGAGCACACTAATGTTTAGAAATTAGGAAGAGGGAATCCTGTTTCTTTCCTTCCTTAAATGCTGTATTTCAATTTGTCACTGTTTTGGATTAATTGTAGACCACAAATTAAACCGAGGTCTTTCTAGTATATGCCTCTGTACAACATCACAGGAAAAGGGCTGGTTCTGTTATAAAACAACTACAATATCTTTCAAAATTCTGCTCTATTTTTTACCACTTTAGTTAGCCTGTGGAAAAAAATTCAAGAAATGAAATAGTTACAATATTGTCAAATATTTTACAAGGAAACTAAACTGATCAAATCAACCATGAAAGTGCAGTAAATCTTCAGTAAGGAATGCAGTATCTGGTTGAGAAAAACAATTTGTAGTGGGCACCAGGTTACATCCAATGACTTGCTTTTGAAAAAGAACCATTGGAGTGTGCTTGGTTTTACACAATGAATCCCAGTGCAATATGTTCCAAAATTACTCAATTCTAGACTTTGCAGGGAAAGTACACAACACAAAATATCAGCTGACCAACAGTCACAAAACCTCTCCATTTCATGGGAAAATATACAGGACTTCATTTGGAAGAATAAAGTTTTATCGCTTCTTTAGAAGTAAAATGGATCATTTGCCAAAAGACATTGTTGTATCTTAATATCCTCAGTCTCACAAAGGAATGAAGAAAACACAGATTTTGAGGGTTTGTCTCAATTCAACACGCACTCTGCTTTAGCTTTTAGAGTGAGAGCACTAAATCATATTTCCCCATTTTCTGTTGTTCCCTTAGTTCTTCTGACAACACGAAAACTCTACAAGAATGTCCTTCTTTTAATTACGACATCAAGACAGAAAATACTGGTAATCCTAAAACCTACCTGTGCTTATGAAGTAGCAGCAGCAACAGCCAGATAGTGCACAGAACAACACCACAGACCTCAGCCATTGCAAATGCCCATGGTATCCTTGGGACACTGTTAACAGAAATAGCACAATATAAAAACATGTTAATGTATTTATTTGGAGAAGCAGAATGTCGCCTTATTTTGATGTTTATTAGTGATTTATTGATTGGTTTCAAGCCTTGAGAAAAATGCACTTTGCAGGTATAAGCCCCATTCACCATGAAAGGTTCACTGAACGCAACTTTTCCATGTTCCAACCAGCAATCAAAGCAGAAACGCTGGGGAAGTGAAGCTCACAATCCTATCTGCATGGAGGCTTTTCACAGAAATACAGGCAGATGCTTCAACTGTAGACTTGGAGAATAATCCAAGAGGAAGCAACAGAAAGGGTAATCAGGAATTCCAACAAAAGAATTCCCTGTGTCATACTAGAGTTAGACTAAATATATAATGTTTGAATTTAGGCCGATATCCCAATGAGATGAATGAATTAGGCAGAGTCATATCTTGGGGGCTATTCAAGGAACTATTTGGCCTCTTTTTGCTTGAGGTGCCCCAAGGCATTGTTAGAAGTGAATGATATTTACAGGTGACAGACAGATTTGTATAACAAGATGAAACTGGTCTGTTATATTAATACATTCCTGTTATTATTCATCATGTGTAACTCTTGATATTTTACAGAAAGAGGAAGCAGAACTGAAATACATTTTACCATGAAAAATTGCTTTACTGAAGACAACCAACATGCACATATCTGTGCAAAACTGAATTTGATGCTATGCGAGGAAAGATGATGCATCATTATATAATAGATAACACTCAGCTCTTTATTTATGGAGAGAACAATGACAGCACTACTGCCAGTCATTAAGTTTACAGTTGACTACATCAACAACTTTTATTTATACAGCACTACCGAAACAGAAAAAAATACATTCTGGGTTATTGCCAAGAAGTGACATCAGACAAAAATCAAACCAAGAAGTTACATTGGATGCGACAACTGGTCATTGATCTTTAAGCAAGGCCATGAAGGTACATAAGAAGAGAATGCTAGGATTGGGGCAGGAATGATTTCCAAAGTGGGGGCACGATTTTCAGGTGGGTCATGGAATGTTTACAAAAAAAAAATGAGTCACAATCTCCACTCCTTCAAATAACTGCTGGAGTGTAGATGTGCAGGAGAACCATTTGGTTAAAGAGGGGAACCTGTGAAAATCACTGGTCTGGAGAGAAAGAACACCAAAGGGAGATTCACTGAAGGGGATTGTTGGGTTAGACAAGGTTAGATAGATAAGGAGATCAAGCCATGAAAAAGGATTTGAATAAGAGGTTGAAGTCTGAGATACTGATGGACTGAGATGAGGTTCAGCAAACAGGCTATGACATGGGCAGAGGCAGAGCTTTAGTTGAGCTAACGTTTTTGAAGAGGGGTATTGGAATTAGAATTCTGACATGGAATACATTCTTCAGATGAGCTGAAGGAGGGAGGAAACATGTAATGGAAGCTGAAGATGGTGGGCTTTGTAACAAGAACAGCTCAGCTTGAGATCATGTACCACACTGAGGTACAGTGTGGTACAACTGGAGATAGTGGAGGAGCTGGAGGATGAAATTAAAGTTAAGATGCAAAGTTTTTGGTGAATATCAGGAAGAATGGCTTTGGTCTTCCCAATTTTTAACTGCAGTAACTGTGGCTTATGTTAAAATGGATGTCAGACAAGCATTCTGCCCACCCAGTTGTAGTGGAAGGACTGAGAAAAGTAAGAGGATTGATGGATCCAGTCAGTGTGCATAAAGGTTCTGACACCATGGCTGTGAACAATACCATGAGGCATATAAGGAAGAGGATGGAGGTAAGAATAGATCTTTGTTGAATCCAGAGGTCATGGCAATAGGATTGAAGAGAAGCTATTGCTACAGGTACCCTGAATAAACACAATGTAAACCAAGAAAGTGGCAGCTTACATAGGTGAACAATTAGGGATAGAAATAATGATGGAAAATTGTATGACTGATTATGTCACAGTCTGCAGAGTAGTCCTGAAGGGCTAGTGCATTGCAGTCCCAGTGAGAGGATAGCATTTGTGATTAGGGTTGTTTCATTATTGGGAAGGGGCAGAAAAAGGTTGGAAATATTCAAATATGGAATAGCAGGAAAAATAGATTATCACTGATGCACCAATGCTTTCAAGAATTTGCCAACAACTGGTGAGAGAGAGCAGGACAGGGCTTAGAATGTTTATTGTTTCCCACCACTATGATCCAATGTTCTCATGCCTTCATCTCTCACTACATTTTCTTTCAAGCAATGTCAATAATTTCTTCATTAGATTGGGACTAACTATTCTTGGACTTATTTCAATTTATCTGCCAGAACATAGTCCCTCTTCTTAACAGGTTTTCGTTGACTGCTATGGAGTCTTGGCATTGATAAAATGAATATCCCTTAATGAGTTTGGGGAGATAAACAGAGAGATTTGGGTTTTTCAAATAAAGGTATTCAGTACAACGGTAAAGCAGAAAGATAAATCCATACAAAAGTATTGTTTCACCACATTTATTTAGATTTAGTTCTGGATGTTCCAGCATTAAAAAGACATTAAACCCATACAGAGCACAAGGTTCACCGTTTTGATAAAGGACAACTTTTATGAGGACAAAAACTACTCAAAGTAGAGACTGCGTAGAGGAAATATAAAGTGTACTTACTTCAACAAAAAGTTTTGAAAGCATGATTGGGAATAGATCCATAATGGGCAAGTCAGTAGCGGCTATCGATGAATTTAAAATTGTCAGTAAGATAATGATGAGAGGGGTTATTAGATACTTTAAACATAGGTTTTACAAAATGGAAAGTTTTGTCACAGGGAGTGGTTATGGGAGAAGGTTGCATCCTTTAAAATAACTTATTTATAACAGATAATATACAGATTATTGGAAGGCAAGGGTGCAGAATTAATTTTTGATTACTCTAGCAAAAAAAACAAACAAAATGGCACCTGAAAATGTCTTTGATCCAATTAAGACATTATACCAGATTCTGTTGTCTCCAAATGTCATTGAAAAGATGGCCACCATTAAGAATCTCACCAGGTTTTTTAATGTATTCCTTGAGAATTAGTGAGTTAGCAGAGTTTTTCTGATAAGGCAACAGTTTTACAATCTTCATTACTAAAAGCAGCTGTCTAACCCAGATTTATTTAGCTATCCAAAGTTACATTCCCCTGCTGCCATAATTTGATAGGAATCCATAATTCCGGATCATCAGTCCACATTTCTGGATGATTCTTTCAGGGACCTACCCAGGATGCTGACAGGCCACCCAAGCCTGCTATCAGAGGCCAACACTACACAAACCAAGGTCAGAAACCCACACTACACAAACCAAGGGGCAAAGATGCAGCTTCAATGGAACTTTCCATACTGTTTCTTGCAGAAGGGTTTAATATTCAATATTTGCACATCCAATAAAATTACAAAAGAAAAATAATCTTCTGTTAAGGAAATTCCATTGTTGCATTAATGTTGAATAATTTGAACCCCCTTTTTAAACTATTTAATTTATTATGAGCGATAATTTTGAGTCCTACATAACCCAACAGAATTCATGGGTGTAAAATGCTGCCTCTTATCGCCTTATTTTAATAAATGGGTTTGTACTGCAATGTTCACAAATGCTCAAACTGGAGTGTAAATCTGTTTATTTCCATTTGCCCCCACCTCATCCTAACATTACTGATTCTTGGCAGTACGCAACCATAGACCTCTTCAGTTTCCTTTCTGCAACAGTTTTCACCAATTCTTTGATTGTCCCAATACTTAAGGATACACTGATCAAATATCTTATAACATGACCCAGTGCTGAACTCGCTGGCTGCAAGTAAAATGTCCCAGCTAAATAAGACTTGAAGACTGTTGGAGCAAATTCATATAAGTAGCCATTTTGAATGAAGAAATTTTACCACAAGCCATGCTAATTACATCGATCTGAACTGCATCCCAGCAAATAATGCATTTGATGTAATACTAGACACCATGCAAACTACTGAATCATTTTCAAACTCAGACCGCATAAAATGTTTTATATGATAATGTCCTAGGGCAGAATTATTGGTCAATGCTTAAACAAGTTGGTGTAGACTGAACATTTCCTGAGATTATGCATGCTGCACACTTGATCAGAAATGGGAAAAGAGCAAACCATTCTCAGATCTGCAGCGGTTCCCATCAAGCAGGACTCAAGGAACGTAGAAATATTGATAAAATTGCATGTTTCACTCTAATCCATTCTTCCAACTCCAGGGACTATGTATCCTGAAATCCCTGCAATTAGTGGTCCTACATTCAACTGCCTATTTGCACCTTGAAGTCTTCCTAAACTTTGACAATTTCTCACTTTTGAAGTCTCCTAGAAATTTACTTCATTGGCCACGTTTTTGATGTACTCTCTTCACAGATTCTTTGGTTCCATGACAGTTTTTGGTTTTCTGTGTACAAGAAACAACTTGGGGCACATATATCCAAGTTATTACGGATTTAACAGATTTCATATTTATTCATTGCCTGAAAAATCCCAGCTTCAAAATCAAAATCACATCATATTTGAGCCCAAAGTCAAATGATGCATTGGTCTCTCAGAATCCCTCTCATTCAGCACCACTTCACAGCCTTAAACTAGGAACAGAGAAAGTGAAGACCCAATGTCAAGCAATATTTGACACTTATATTACCTCTAATGGAGTAAAAATTCCTAAGGCACTTGAGAATTATATTCATTAAAGAAAAATTCAACGTCCAGCTACATTAGGAGATTTCAGATAAATGAGCTTGGGGAAGGATGCATATTTCAAAAAGCATCTGAAAGGAGAATGGAGGTAGAGAGTTAAAGTGATTTTTGGAAGGAAATCCGAAGCCTATATACTTGAAAGTACGGCCACCTGTAGTACAGCAACCAAACGAAAGGATGCTCAAAGGGCCACAATTGGAAAGAGTGCAAGGATCTAAGAATTGTACAGCTGAAGAAGCTCCAGAGGCATGAAGAGACCAGGCCACGAAGGGATTTGAAGACAACGTTAGACGAATGTAGGTTATCAAAGATAGGAATGAATAGTAAATGGGACTGTGTGAATTAGGATATGGCCAGCAGGATCTAACACAAGGTGACAGTGGTTTGGTTGATGGAGGATGGAAGAACTTTGGAACTTAAAAGAGTTGATCAACCATACAGGTGGTTTTGCTAAGGAGCAGGTACTTGATTAGAAGTTCCTTTCAGTGTTAAGTACAACAGAAAGGCTGTGGACATTCCAATTCAACCTCAACAGTTGCCAAGGTGACAGAGAATGTGAATGGCTAGAGAGCAAGTTTGTGGGGAGAATCAAAGATAATGATGTTGGTCTTCCTAATCTTCAGTTGGAGAAAATTTTTGTTCATCCACTTCTGGATGGTAGTCAAACTATATGGCAGACTGGAGATAGGGAGGGTCTGAGAAGATGGGAGAGAGGTATAGCTGGCTGTCATCACTGCACAGAACAGTACAGCAAAGGAACAGGCCTTTCAGCCCACCACACCTGCGGCGACCATGATGCCAATCCAAACTATTCCCACCTGCCACCACATGGTCCATATCCCTCTATTCCCTGCTCGTATACATATGCCTCCTAAACATTGCTATCATATCTGCTTCTGCCACCTACCCTAGCAGCACTAAAAAAAAACTTGCATCACACATCTACTTTAAACCTACCTTCTCTCACTTTAAACCTATGGTCTCTAGTATTTGAAGACTAGATGCTAGAATCTGGAACAACACAAAAAGCACTGGAGGAACTCAGCAGGTCAGGCAGCATCAATGGATGGAAGTGGACAGTCAACATTTCAGGTCAAGACCCTTCATCGGGACTGGCTGGGCCTCTGGCATTTCCACCCTGTGCCTCTCATAATTTTATATACTTCAATCAGGTTGCCCCTCAGCCTCCAATGCACCAGAAAAAACAAGCCTAATTTGTCCAACCTCTCCTTATAACTAAAACTCTCCAAACCAGGCAACTGGTGAATCTTTTCTGCACCCTCTCCAAAGCCTCTACATCCTATACTCCAAATGTGGCCTAACCAAAGTTGTATACAGCTGCAACATGACTTCCAACTTTTATATTCAATGCCATGACTGATGAAGGCAAGCATGCGTATGCCTTCTTTACCGCCCTATCCACTTGCGTTGTCACTTTCAGGGAGTATAGACTTGCACCCCAAGATATTAGTGAAAAACAAGAGCAGTCCAAGATTACTTTGTTAGTGGGTCCAGACATCACAGAACAGGACCATAATCAAGTGTAAGTACTTTCTGTCTATGACTGGTTCAGGTGATGCCAGACCCACTGACAGACGACGCCAGAGAAAAACTGAATGGTCAAACATGTCAAAAGCCAAAGTTGCTGCTTCGTCATTGACCTTTCCTCTCTCATGAGATCAGAAGTGAGATATTCGATGACTGCATGGGATTCAATCCCTTTCACAGCTCCTCAGATAATGGAGCAGTCTGTGCCAGACAACGAAACATGGAGCAAATGCAAGCATGTCACGGGTGTCATTCAATTACTTTTCTCAACAAGGGTCTAACAAGATTCTTGACACTCAATGGCATTAGCATCAAAAAACAAACACAATTTGGTGATGATGGGAGATATCATAATCAGAAAACTAATGAGCCAGGAAAAAAATTCTGGCGTTTAAGAAAGATCAGAAGCTGTCTCTTCTGTAACAGGCTCTCTCCCTCCTTGCTCAAAGGTTCTTTTAACACCTGCAAAAATACAGTCCTTTCACATGGATGAGTACAGCTCTAACAATATACACGAAGCTCAACTTGCTTACCTGTATGCATCCACTATCGTAAACATTAATTCCTTCCCCACAGGGAATGTAGCATCTCCAAGTACACCATATTAACTCAAAGTCCTTATGATAATACCTTCAAAATCACTGACTATTGCCACTAATAGGGAAGGGCAGCAAACTCACACCAACATCCATCATCTGCAAGTCACACACCATTCTTTCATCGTCAATGGATCAACATCTTGGAATTCCCTACCCAAAAGTACTGTGGAGATTCATCACCACAAAAAAGTGCAGGAGCTTAGGATGGTGACTCACCATCACTGTTTCATGGACACTCAGAGACAGGCAATAAGTGCTGGCCATGCCAGAAATCTCTGAACCACATGACTGAATCAAAATATTCAACCAGGCAAAGAAACTCAACCAAGTTGATGTTCAGTTATGGTGGGACAACAATGGCTGATGAACTGGTGGTTTCTAAGGGCTTTTACTAGGAAGGCTGAACAAGGGAAGGCTGGCAAGATTGGCACCAGCATGTGCTCTGGATGGGAAGCTCATGAGAGATGTTTGGGAAAGTTGGAGTTGCTGCCCTTGAGGAAGCAGTAAAGAGCTTCTCAACAGACTCTTCAAAAGATGTGAATAAGCACTTTAGGGAACCTGCCAAGTTACCTAAGTGGCAGCAAAGCCTGGGCTGGTAGCAGGAATAAAATACTGAGGCATGCTGAAGGGTTGGATTAGGAACATGGGAGGCAGAGTACCCAGAACGGGAGAAGCAAAAGGAGACAAGGTGATGAAAGGTTCATGAGAGTTAAAGACAAAGGGAGTAGGAATGAAGAACACAAAAAGAGGCAGAATCAGTTTGGTTAGGAAACTTGCGTTGCATAAACAAGGAAAATAAGGATAGAGTTCCCAGTAATAATCAGGCAAATATAAAAAAGCCCTTTACGTGAATACAAATCATGAGGCACATGGATCCTCTTGACCTCTGAAGTAGCAATCTTCCATTTTTTGTGTGAACCAGCACTACGGCTGCTCAGTGAGAAATTGCATACTTTTGTTGGACTGTTTTGCAGAGTTTTGCAAAAACATATGGAACAGAACTGCAAAGGGCCTGAACGTCCCCACAGTGAACAATTTCTCCTCAGACATCATTCATTCCTCCAAATAAAAGGTATTGCTATGGGAATCCAAATGTGTTCCAGCTACACTTGCCTTACCGTGGGGCACGTGGGACATGTTTTTTTTCGTGGAACCAATCTCTTTCTACAGGACAATGAGGAGTGCTTTCTTGTGTTTTCCTACTCTCACACTGAAGAGAAGAATTTCATCAACTTTCCTGTCAATTTTCACCGTTTACTCATTTTCAAATATCTTTCACAAGCTCTTCCTTTTCTTTTCTCAACTTCTCCCTCCCCTACACTGGGGACAATGAGGATCCATTATAACCCTAATGACCCTCACAGCTATCTTGATTACACCTCCCTCCATGACTTCCTGAAAGGATTGCATTCCATTCTCCAGGCGAGTCTCTGTCACAGCTCTTCCAGTGATGCCACCTTCCATGCTCATCAACTATCCCTGTTCCATTTCCTGCAATTCTCCCGTCCCTTGTTCTACAAACCACACTCCTTGGAAGGATTTTCTTGTCCTCACCAACCTCCTACAGCAGATATCCTGTGCTTTTTGTAACACCTCTGGCAAAATACTGACAAACATATCTTCAACCACCACCTCCCCACCAAAATGCCACCTTCAACAATCCAAAGGGACCCTTGCTTTACTCCTCAATCACTACCACATTTTCCCATTCCAACAAGAGCAAGAGGTGGAACATTTCCCCGTTCAATCATCCAGACCACAAACTGTTGCTCATGAAACAGCAACTTACTTACACTTCTCTCAGTTTAATAGTGTATTTGCTAATCAGAATGCAGCCTCCTCTCCATGGGTAGAAAGAACACAAGAGTGGGCAAACACTATGTAGAAACATCTGCATTCAGTCCACAAGCTTCTGATCACCTGATTCTTCTCTGTCCCGTTCATCTTAATGCAATTGCATGGATTACATTCTTGGGCTCTGAACATCATAGTCTTCATTCATAATGATGGTTAAATTAAGCTGTTCAAAGTCTGATCCCAGAAACAGTGATAATTTAAATTTACTCTGAGGTTATACTGCAGTCACTGCAAAGTCCATTCAATTTAATACAATTGCTTTAATTGGTCCTATACCACCTCCCAAAAATTGACGTTCCAGGTTGGTGATATCGTTCCAACTTGCATTGTGGTTTATATGTCAATGCAAAAGTTGTTATTTAACAAATAAATGATATTCTACCATGGAATTCACTGGGAGTGGTGACCCACACACTCGTCTTTGCCCAAATCACTAATTCTGCAGCATAGAGCTCTTGGCCTGCATCAAAATGATTTGACAGTTGGTTAAGCCATGTCCCCAGACATTAAAGCTGTGAAATAGTTTGAATGTTTGTGAATACCAGACGTTTAATATTCAGAAACTATTAAAAATTGATACAATTTTAAAAATTAGTTAAACACTCAAGGACAATTAAGCAGATTAAAGTTAATTAATTAAAAAAAAATCACCTGAAAGTTGCCTCTCAGTTATTCCTTTCCCTTGAATTGAATGGATTCATTGAACCCATTCAGGTTCAACTGGAGCTCAAGAGTGCAGTATGGAAATCATCAGTGACCCCTTCTGAGGAAGCCTGGGACTTCAGTGTTCACACATGCTTCCTGACAGAGGTAAATCCAGGATATCATCCCAAATTATACAGGTCTCGAAATAAAGGCCATTTGACAATAGTTTGTTTCCAATAGTTTTGCATTAATGACATACTAAAAGTTAGCCAAGTTTAGTCCTCACCCAGATCTTAACTGATCAGTAACCAATAATAGAAATTGTATATTGAGAAGCAGTTTGAACCTTTGAAAGCTTTAAGCAATGCAACAGCCCTGAAAAATGAATACATCCCATTGAAGCTTTAGAAAGTTATGCCCATGAATAATACCAAAGAGCACGTCACATGCTCCTTGAAATTCCAATGTTTGACATTTAAAGTTTTTGTGGTGGTTTCCATTTTAATGGAATAAAATAAATGCTTCAGGGGAATTTCAAAATATATGCTTAACTATATGCATCCAATTTATTTTCCATGCACATCTTTTTCAAATGCAAATGTGCTATAATTTTAGCAAATGTTCCCACAGCAAGCATTCAGATGTTGATTTTTTTAAAACTGTCAGAATACCAATGCAGAAAGTTCAGAGCCTGTTACAGTGGAGCAGGAAGACCGAACACACAGTCAATTCTTGGGTGCTACATTTATATTTAGAATGTAAAAGACCAAGACTCATGAAATCTAGACAGTTTGAATGATTGTGAAGTTTAATGTGTACCATTAAAATAATTTTTAAAAAGTACGTGAATATACAGGAAGTCCCCGGATTACAAATGAGTTCAGTTTTTGAGTCTGTTCGTAAGTCGAGTTTGTAAGTCGGAACAGTTACGTACAGTTCACATCTAGCGTCAATTAGTCAAATGTTTGTCTTAGCATATAGTATATATTTTACCTAAAACATCATAAATATAATAATGCAGTAATAACGCGCAGTGTTTTGAGCATCACGCAAAGTAGTCCACCCATTCGTTAGTACGAACCATTGTGTGTAACTTGAGTTTTTAAAATAATAGGCTTTACGGAGGTCAGTTCGTAAGTACAGGCATTTGTAAGTCAGGCGTTCGTAACCCGGGGACTTCCTGTATTTAAAAGAATTAAATTGCATTCTATGCACTTAAATGTGCTGCCAAAAAGAATTTTCCAACACTTCATCTGTGTAAAATAGATCCATTTGGCCCAGAAGTGTGGGGTCAGAAAGATGGAAATCAGGGGAGGATAAATAGAAAATTGTTTTAAAAAAATTAGACCAGAGATTAGATTACAGAAAAAAAAAATTCCTTTCTTTTCTAAACTAATGATCCTCTAAATCTGGATCAGTATTCCTGACTTACTTGATCTAACATAAGCAATCTATTACCATGGATGCATGCAATTACTCTGGCCACATTCACTAATATTCTGGATTTTTAAAAATATCCATGATGCAACTATTACTAAGTTTCAAGCTCTATGACTGCCAAATCCACAAGTTACACTGCCTATGACAGATGTAGGAAATTATGGCATTGCTTTCAGGATGCAACATCACACCTTAACAGGTTTTGAAGTAAGTAAAAATACTTCTTCCTAACTGTGGTGTCATCTGAAATGTAAAATGAGGGCATCTTCCCAACCTACTGGAATACAGGCCACTGATCATTCTTTATAGGGACATCAAAGTCCTTTCCATCTAGTTTCCAATGAATCTTTTGGACATGGCCACACCCATTCTATTTACAATGGTGGAATCAACCTAGCTAAACATCAGAGGGGAAATGAAGTTATAGCACCACTTTCTCTTGGTCCCTGTTTAGAATCAGTTTCAATAAAGCCCTCACAGCTAATATTTATGGATATCAATTGAATTCTGCTTGTCTTTTTTTTTACAAAGCAGCTGAAACTTGATTAGATGTCAGACTACTCCTGTGATAGTGCAGGAACCTATTGAAAATTTTAACTTGGAGTGGACTTGCACATTAATTAAGTTTGTTTTGAAGAGGTAATTAAATATATTGATGAAGACAACACAGTTGATGTGGTTAATATCGATTTCAGTAAGTCATTTGACTAGGTTCCACATGGAAGGCTGGTCCAAAAGGTTAGAGCCTATGGAATCCAAGGCAAATTGGCAAACTGGATCTAAAATTGACTTGGTAATAGGAGACAGAGGGTGACAGTGAAGGGTTGCTTGGTGATTGGAAGCCTGTAACAAGAAGTGTACCACTAGGATTGTTGTCGGACCCTTGCTGGGTTTTTTTTAAATAAGTATTAGTGACTTGGATGTCAATGTAGGAGATATCATTGGCAAGTTTGTAGCTGGCACAAAAATTGGCATCATTGATAGTGAGGAGGGTAGTTGGGTTACAGAATAATATTGATCAGCTGGTAAACTGGGCAGGGCAATAGCAGATGGAAATTTAATCCTGTTAAGTGTGAGATGCTGCATGTTGGGGTGTCATATAAGGATGGGACATATATCATGAATGACAGGACCCTAAGGAGTATGGAGGAACAAGGGGACCTTGGTGTACAAGTCTAAAGATCCCTGAAGATGTCAGCACAGGGTGGTGAAGAACCCATACAGGATGCTTGCCTTCATAAGCCAATGCATTGAATGCAAGAGCAGGAAGGCCTTGGTACCACTTTATAAAACATTGGTTAGGTCACAGTGGAGTATCAGATGCAGGGTCTTGACCCAAAACGTTTACCTCCACAGATACTGCTTGACCCAGTGAGATCTTCCCGTAGTTTGTTTTTGCTGCAGAGGAAAGACACAGTTGTACTGGAGAGGGAGGAGAGGAGATTCGCCAGGATGTTGCCTGGTAGGGAATGTTTCAATTATGACAAACTGGACAGGCTTGTTTTCCTTGAAGCAGTTAAGTCTGAAAGGGGACCTGATGGAGATGTACAAAATTATAAGAGGCATACATAGGGTAGATAGTAAGAAACGTTTCCCCATTTCAAACGTGTCTAAGACTAGAATGCATAAGTTTAATTGAGGAGCAAGAGGTTTAGAGTTGATCTGAAGGAGAATTTTTTTTACCCAGGTAGTTGCAACCTGAAACACACTAACTGAGAAGGTGGTGGAGCAGGTACCTTCATATAATTTAATCAGCATCTGGACAAAGCACTTGAATTACCAAGGTGGTGCTGGTAAATGGGATTGATATAGATTGTTATTCAATGGTCAGCATGTACACGGTGGGCTGAAGGGCCTGTTTCTATTCTGTACAACTCCATCCTTCATGCAGAAGATATTGCTCTAAATATGCTGTTAGGATAGTACACATGCATGCAATTAAACATTGGACAGTCAACCCAGTTATGCGTTAAAGAGAAAAGATGCAGTGACAAATAAAGAAATAAATGCGCTGAATGAATCGGGCATTTGATCCACAGCAGAACATAAAGGTAACTTCTAAATGGACTGCATTTACAGTAAACAGAATTCTCCACACTTTTCCAGAACCTCTTTGGAATGTGGGAGGAAACCAGAGCAGCCCAGGAAACCCACACTGTCACAGGAAGAGCATGTAAACTCCACACGGATAGCACCCAAGCTCAGGATCAAACCTGGTTCACTGGAGCTGAGACAGCAGCATTAACTGCTGCACCATTGTGCCAACAACCTACTTCCAATTCTTTACAATATCATTCGACCTCACCTCTGCTTCAGCCCATCAATATCTTAATTGCCTCAATTATTCCAATGCTCTCTTGGTCTGTCAACCAGTTCCTATGCTCCATTAACTTGACTTTGTCCAAACTTCCACTGCCCACTCTCTAACATGCACCAAGTCCTGTACAGCGACTACTTTTTAACCAACCTCTTGGTAACTTGTTGTAATCTCTTTATGTGGTCAGGTGGCCATCCGTATATGATGCATTTTAGGACATTATATTATGTTAAAAGAATTTTGTAAATGCAAATTACTGATTTTGATGCATTCAATGAGTTTGAATTTGCTGCAGGATTTAAAGACCACACAGAGCAAGTTCTTGCAAATGAGAAACATCTTAAACCTTGGACAGAAACCACAGGACTAATGCTATCAGTCAATGCTCAGGTTCCCTGAACCTTGATTCCCTTCCACAATCGGAGGGGAATTTCTCAAAATTGTTTTTCCAAGGATAATGCATGATTAGAGGAGAGTATGGTGGTGAGGTAGAAAGATGTTTCATGTGTCTGTGGTAACACGTGACAGATCTCATTTACCCAGGAGGTCTCTCCTGCCCTTTGTATGTTCATAACGTCATACAGCATCTTTCACATCCTTTGAATGTCACAAGCCAAGCACCTTGCAGCTAATGAATTAGGTTTTTTTAAAATAGTTAAATGAAACCATAGCAGATAGTTTACATCAACAAACAAGATGAAATGCTTGAGTCATTAATCCTGGTGGTTGACGCTGACTGAGGAACATATGTTGGCCAGACACTAAGAGAACCCCTCAGCTCTTCCCCGAGTGAGGCCCAGGCATCCTTCAGTTCCACACAGATTAAGATCAGTGTACAGAACCAGCAGCAACAGTACAGCAGTAAACAGTGTGATTGCTATTATTGAAAACTAAATAGTGAGGCAACTATTTAAAAGAATATTTTACATGAAAGCCATCTGCACAACGACCACAGCCACAATTCAGTGTGTTCCTTGGCATTGTCACAATTCATTCATCAAGTATATGGTCACTGAAGATACTGAATAATGATTCAATGATTACATGCATGTCTTTTTCTTGATCTTTGAGCATGAGTCAATACTTAAAGGTTCCAGCAGAAGTGAATTCAAACCAAGAGAATCATATGCTTTAATTTCCCCAGACCATGATTGGCAACATCACAGTAGTGCAACTCTGTCATTTTAAAAATAAAATGAGAAAGCATTTTGACTTCCTTTACACTAAAATGTTGTGTGTTTTACCAAATGATAACTGGCAGAGGTGAAGCAAGTCACCAGACAGGAAGTAGTAATCAGGATTATTTAGAGCAGCAGGAGTACACGCCTCTGAACAGGCTCTACCCCAGGACTTTACATCATACTGGAGAGGAAATGGAGCTTACCCAAAATGTTAAAAGATCAGATATTAGAATTATGCTTTCTGTCTGCATACGTTTTAGAAATAGGGGTAAAACTGCTATTAACAGGGAATGCAATTAAGATTGATTTAGTTTATATAATGATTTAATGATAAATAGAAAGAGGATATTAAAGATCAAAATAAGACAAAAATACAAAACCGAAGCATGCTGCAATGATAAATGAACACAGGTTTGCCCTGGATGCTTCAGAAGCGCACACCAACACATGCTCCTATTTGATGAGGTAACCAGCTTTCCCAGTGACTCAGAGCATGCTTTCTACTCACTAGCAGTGAATTTATTT
This sequence comes from Pristis pectinata, assembly GCF_009764475.1. Classification (NCBI taxonomy): domain Eukaryota; kingdom Metazoa; phylum Chordata; class Chondrichthyes; order Rhinopristiformes; family Pristidae; genus Pristis; species Pristis pectinata. The sequence continues at coordinate 26,690,103 of NC_067434.1, forward strand.
CACACATGTAACTTAAATTCACATTAACTTAATACTTACCTATCCAAGAATATGTCTGGTAGGGGTGGATAAGTTTGCATGTCAGGGACACGTTCATGAACTATTACCATGACAATCGATGTAAACCCAAAGACTATGAATACATAAATAGAACTCAAAATAGTCTTCCAGAACTCTGGGTCGAGTCGCCGTGTTTGATGTTTGTAGTATTTACCATTCTGATATTGTTCAGTACTCAAGTCTCCACCAGAACCACTGTCCCCAAGATGTTCCACACCGTTACACTGGCAGTCCTTGCTTTGTGCACAATTAGTGGCACATGCAACAGTACCAGGAAAGCATTCATCACTTGCATAGCCCATCTCTGCCAAGACATCTTTGTGCTGTTTTTGTAGTTTCCGAATAGATACCATTAACCTTTTAATATCGCCCAACACTTTCAGTTCTAAAGGTGGGCAGCGTAAATCATATTCAGTCAAAGTTAGCAAGGCGACACCATCCAGTCTGTGCTTATTACATAGAAGATCAACATATTCACTGAAGCCTTCCTCCTTTAGCCACTTGGCTACATGTTTGCTGGTCCAGCGTCTGATGTTAAATTGGCTTCCCGTCATGTTTCAACTGAAAGAAAAAACAATAAAAGGTCTTAACTGTGTGGAACTACATAGCTGATTTGACAGAATTTCTGGTCAATTGAAAAATATAATTTGATATTACAGATATGGAGGGTCATTTACTTCAATATAAGTCATGGCTTATTCTTCAAGGTCAAAGTCATTCAAGGATAGAACGTTCATAACTTGGAAGTGAATCATCTCTGGATGCCACAAGCTTGGATTCATAAAATAAGTGAATGAAACTGGCTTACACATTTCCTTCACTGACGGACTTATGATTCACTGTGGCTTTCATCAATACAGACATCCTTAATAAAACTGAAGCACATGAAACCAAATTCAGATTTTAGAAATGTTTGGAACCATTTTCCCGATTCCATTAGAAATGGCACAGCCATTCCCACTGCAAAAGATGAATCAAGTTGAACCAGATGTGTATTTAACAAGATGTTATTGCATTTGACAATGAGTTAGTATTTACTGGAACCCACCTTTGGAATTTTCCATAAACACCACCAAGTTTAAAATGCTAACGTTTGCATCAAATATCCCAATTTGTACCAAAACCAGTCCTACTTCATGGTGAATCTAATTCAATGCACTGAACAAAAAAAAAGTAACTTGGGTGTTATCTCTAGTATTGGTTTCTATATCATTTATGACTCACTCTTCCAGCATAACTCTGCTCAACAGGTAGCCATTCCTCAGTCACAAATACCATAACACCTAGCAACACAAATGTTTATAAAATATTTATCATTAAAAGTTCAGAATTATCCTGTAGCCAACAAGAATTTTATGGGAATCACTGGCACAGTTTAAACCATTAAATGTGTGGTGGGATATTGAATGATGACCTATACCAGAGAAGGGGGCAGAATCACTGATAATAATAACTTAGTGATGAATGGATACCAAAGAGAAACTTTAGGAAGAACCATGAATCTTGATCTCAGTTACCTTTGCACTCTATCCTCTGAAATTCTCCTTACTAGAACTCTCCCTCTTCATAAACTCTCCGACTCATATTTACAATCACCCTCTCCCGACTTCACATCTAGCCCTCCCTCAAGACATTTCTGCTCCATTTTCTTAATTATGGTGAAGGCCATTCCTGACTACATTGTCTACCTCAACATCCACATCACACTTTCTAACAAATCCATCAGTTTGCCTTCAGAATTCTATCCATCTCAGAACCGAGTGACCTCACATCCTCCCAAATTACAAAGATTTCTACGTGTCACTTGCCTGCTTCTCCCTACTTTAACCAATTCAACAACTATTCTCATAACTTTTTTCTGACCAGAATCCTATATTCCATACTTCCAAGCCTCAGCTCATCCAAAACTCTCTGCCACCATCCTAATTTCCACACACCACTGTCCAATCTTTTGTGACTGAATAAGTTGGGGGGTTGGGAACCAACCTAAATTCCTGTTCATGTTTAATTCCTCTCAAGTTTTACTATTCCATGTATTTGACCATTTTCAGTCCTATAATCTTCCTGTTCTGTCTTTACCTCTCGTTGTCTTGGTGAAACAGCTGGCATAATCAAAGACCCCACCCACCCGGGACATTCTCTCTTCTCTCCTCTTCCATCGGGTAGAAGATACAGGAGCCTGAGGGCACGTACCACCAGACTTAAGGACAGCTTCTACCCCACTGTGATAAGACTATTGAACGGTTCCCTTATACAATGAGATGGATTATGACCTCACAATCTACCTTGTTGTAACTTTGCACCTTATTGCACTGCACTTTCTCTGTAGCTGTGACACTTTGTACTGTTATTGTTTTTACCTGTACTACCTCAATGCACTCTGTACTAACTCAATGTAACTGCACTGTGTAATGAATTGAACTGTATGATCAGTTTGCAAGACAAGTTTTTCACTGGACCTCGGTACAAGTGACAATAATAAACCAGTACCAATAGCTCCACCGAGTCTTGAGTCTGCCATTACATACACCTTCCCCCTCTTTTGTAGACACACCAGCAGCCAGCTAGGATCAAAGATTTCACTGTTTTTTCTTAATACAATCTCAATTTAACTACACTGATGCCTGCTCCTCCAAACTCCATCTGAATTCTGATCCAAAATGAACAGAAATGCCAAACCAAAGCAAAAGAAAAATAGTGAAGCCCCTTTCACAATAAATTTACATGACATCTAATCCATCGGTGCTTGGGCAATGGATGCACACCCAGAAGTACAATTCAGATCCAGCGGGAATTTACTGCAACTATGATCTTTTCTCATAGTCTGCTTTATACTTTCTATTTTACTATTGACAAAGTCTCAGGAAAGTTTCTACTCAAATTGAGAAGTAGCATTCTGTGAACCAGCAGCAAGAAGGATCCAAGCTGCATCATCTGTTGACACAGGCCGCGACAAACAATATCATAACAAACCAACCCTCACAGAGAGTTATAATGTCACGTCAGGGAATGAGGCAACCATCAAGCTTGCAGGTAATCTCAGATCTGCAGCACAGTGGGGTGGCTGACAGAGCTGCTGTCTCACAGCTCCAGCAGTCCAGGTTCAGTTCTGACCTCCAGTACTGTGTGTGGAGTTTCTAAGTTCTCCCTGTGATCAGTGTGGGCCTGTTTAAGTGCTGAATGATTAGTAGTTCTAATCCACAATGAGAGATTCTATAAATATACTTAAGAGCCAAAAAGGGTATCTAGAGAGAGAATTAGTGCCCTTAAGGATCAGTGTGGTCATCTATGTGTGGAGCCACAGGAGACAGGGGAGGTCGGAGATGGGAAACGCCAACAACAAATCTGACGACAGCCCATCTGACCACAACACTTGCCATTGGTTTAATGTTTAAATATAAAAGTTGCACTAGAAGCACTTTAAACTTCAATCCTTTGATTTTTGACCTCGCACATCTACATAAACCAGATTGATAAAGCTAACCAAAGTCTCTCAACTCTGCTTTCAGGTTCTGCAGCTCACCTTTGACTTATCCAAATGTAGCATACTATTGATGAATATTTAAGACACCAGTTAATTTTTTTCTAAATTTACAACCGTTATCTTATAGAGGAAAAAAAATATCATTTAGAAGCTATAAGTACATACCTTAACCCATACTAATGGCTGCAGCAGATCGATAATGAGAGATGCACTGTGCCAGAATTAAAATTAGGATGAGTCCAAGTTAAATAAATGGATTGGAGATTTTAAAATTGAAGTACTTTAATTGAGATTACGTTATATTACCTTGCTGATTCAGTAATTCTAATCCTGCCTCATGTACACAGTATCATACTGTAACCAGAAGTTTTAAGTGAAGTTCATAACACACTACTCAGCAAATGCTATTAGCAAAAAGGCATTTCAAACAGGACAAGTGGCCATCCACGTTCTCACACTCCTGGCTTCCTCAAAAACAATATGATTCACAAAGTGTGGCACTATTTAATCACTCTCCTTAGAAATTCACTTCAGGCTACCTGATCTCTCCGCCCTCTTCAGGTGATCATAACCCAGATTAGGATTGCCATTCTCTCAATAAAGGGTGCGAGAGAAGAATATAAATATCAGCAACAAAATTGCATCAAAATGTAGGTTTTTGGCATAATGGGGCAATATTGCACTAAATAGGTGTGGTTAAATTGTAAGTGAGAGAGCAATGATCCACACTGAGATACACTGGCCTGAAAATAGAACAATGGAGCACACAGTTTACAATTATGAAGACAAGTGATCTCCGTCATCAATTTTTGAGAAAAGATAGAGGGAAAAGAATATGCAGATTCAGAAACAGTGTGAAAGAGTGCCAGGGAATTATGCGGTTGATGAGAAGACATTGGGAAACATTGAACAAGGAATGTAAATATTGGCCAGAGGCTTAATCCCTCATTTCCAAGAAACCAAATTAGCAACAGCAATTGGCTATACAACTGGAACTGGGTCATTCGGGATCTGTGGTCTAGTTGTTAACTATCACCCTGCAACAACAAGTGTGTTATTTCCCCACATGCTACGAGTAAACTTGATTACTCCTCACCAACAGATTCTTGCAGAGGATGGAATAATTTTCATTAAACACAATGATACAATTAAACAAATAGAACTCCAAAACTGGAGATACAAGAGAGACTGCAGATGCTGGAAATCTGGAGCAATGAACACAAAATGCTGGACGAACTCGGTAGGTCAGGCAGGCATCAATGGAGGGAAATGAACATTCAGTGTGGCCGAGACCCTTCATCAGAATGTTCATTTCACTCCATAAATGCTACCTGACCTGCTGAGTTCTTCCAGTATTGTGTGTTTGTTGCATACAACTAGATTGTTGCCTCAGGGCAAAGATCACAAGTACCTTAACAAAACTTTACATATACAGTGCAAGATACAGAGAGGCACAGGACTAATTCCCCCATCAAAGGGTCAAATGGACTCCAACATAAAATCTATGCATATGCGATATCATTGATTAAGCCATTTCAGCAGCATCCCCCGGGGTATTAAATTCAATGCCGTTTCACTGGATGTAATGGTTCCAGTAAAATAATTCTGAGCTGATTACATCCTATTTTCCTTGTCTGGGCTCAAAATTCAAACAAGGTATTTCTCTCACTCTCAGTATCCTGGATAACTTGGTAAATGCGTGTACAATTTACAACAGACAGCGAGTTAAAAGAATACATATGGCCAGAGAAGCAAAATGTACCTCAAAGTCACACCTTTCACCATTCAGATTTCCTTCTTGGCAACGGGAAGCTGTCTACAACATGCACCAAAATGTCACTGGTGTACAGATCTTATATTTTATATTACTACTTTCACATTACACCTGAGACTCGCATGCTCAAATCCCAAAATTCACTTAGGACTTAACCTCCAACAAAATTATGCCTTTTTAAGATAAAACGAATGTTCCTAAAGCATGATTGATTTGTAGAGGACATGTAAAAAGATGAATCCAGGTAAAGTAGGGTTACGGCTGATCTGAACCTGACCTAATCACAGCCAATACAAACCCAACCCAAGCCCAAATACTGACAACTTTTTCTCTACCTGACTCAGAGACAGATGCAGAACCTTGGTCCTAAGCATGAAGATTCACAGCCAAAAAAGGCCATACAAATCTAGGTGAAGTTCCTCATCTATCCCATAGGCTGACGGTTTCTCTGAGGCAAACTTTGTCAACACCTGGGAAAACACACCCTGACTCTGGGCAACCTTCCATGCTCACTGAAGACACAAGGGACTGGAGCAACACACAAAGCACTGGAGGAACTCAGCGGGTCAGGCAGCATCGGTGGAGGGAAATGGACAGTCAACATTTCGGAGTCCAGATGAAAGGTCTCAATGAAGACTCACTACCTAGTTGGATATCACCATCTGACTGTGACACTGAGGCAAACTTGAAACAGATGCCCACGAAAACACAAACCTGGGCAAAGTCTCACCAGCATTCATGGACTATCAAACCTATCACTGAGCCAAACCTGTCAATCAGTTCCAATACAACCACACGTCAAGTCAGTGGGTAGACCATCCTGACCATGCCAACAAGGCAAACTTGAATCCAATTCCCAAGAAACACCCCACCCCTCCCCAAGATTAAGCATTTTCCAACCACTCCCTTACCAAATATTAGACCCTTGAAATGGACACCCAAAAAAAAAATCACCCTCCCACCCTAGGTCACATCCCTCACCTGCTCCCTGGATGAATATCTCATGTAGCAGCCATACACCGATGACATCAGCTTTCAGTATGCTGAAATCCCATTCTCAACCAGGACTGAAAGTGGAGTTCAGTGGCATTATATCCCTGAGCAGAGGATTATTAAAGCATACACACCTATCACAGTATCAGTGACTCTTGGCAACTTGTTCCAAAGTCCCCTGGACACACAATATTCCAATCTGTGCTACAATGACTTCTATCTTCAAAAATCTACCTGAGCAAAGGGCAAAAGATACACTTTCTCCTGCACAAAACACTTATCAACACCTTTTAGCCATTTAGCTCATGAAGGAATTTGTGGGACTTTGGAACAAATTGCCTCACATTTTTTCATACTTACTCCAAGTGCCATGTTGCTACCCACTTACTAATCAATATCCTCGTGAAACCTCTTTGTACCCTCACCAGTACTAATATTCTCACTTAGTTTCATGTCATCAGCAAACTTGGAAATTTGATCCATCAGCCAAACCACAATATAGATTGTGAATTACAGGTTGCCCCCCCAATAACAAATGGTTCTGTTTTTACAGAAGTCCCTGTCGATTTTGTCCAGAAGTCAATATGGGAGTTCGATAAGGTAAACACACCTCCACGTTATTGTAATGAATGGCATCAAAAGCACACATGACTGATAGAAAGAACAATTACTAAAAGTGAAGAGAGAGGAAACTAGTTCTGCTGTTTGTAGGAACAAACATATGTACATACATTGGATTTTTGAATTTAATAATATTATGGGAGCTCAGCCATATGTAGGGGTGTCTGTAAGTCGGGCATTTGTAACCTGGGGATGGTCTGTAGTTGGGTTCCAAGCACCAACCCCTTGTACCCAACTAGCACAGTCAGCCAAACTGAGAAGGACCCTTTTATTTCTCTTTAGTTTCAGTTAACCAACTCTCAATCCACACCAGTATATTGCCCCCAATATCAAATGTGCCAGTTTTGTGCAGCAACTTTGTGTCAAAAGTCTTCTAAAGATACAAACACACCACATCCACTGGTTCCACCTCATCTACTCTACTAGATACATGTCCAAACACGACTAATCATGACTTTCATAAATCCACATTGACAGTATTTCACCATATTATTTTCTAAGTGCTTTGATATTACGTGCTTGATTATAAATTCCAGTATTTTTCTATGTCAGACAGGCCTCCATTTTCTCTCTCTGAGGGATTTCAGCAGTAAAGAGGTCAAGAGGGTTGAGAGCTTCAAGTTCCTGGGAGTGAAAATCACCAATAGCTTGTCCTGGTCAAATCACATAGATGCCACAGCCAAGAAAGCTCACAAGTGCCTCTACTTCCTCAGGAGGCTAAAGAAATTCAGTATGTCCCCTTTGACACTCACCAACTTTTATCAATGCACCACAGAAAGCATCCTATCTGGATGCATCATGGCTTGGTATGGCAACTGCTCTGCCCAGGACCACAAGAAACTGCAGGGAGCTGTGGCCACAGCCCAGCACGTCACGGAAACCAGCCTCCCCTCCTTAGGTTCTGTCTTTACCTCTCGTTGCCTTGGCAAAGGAGCCAGCCTAATCAAAGACCCCACCCACCCAGGTCATTCTCTTAGTGTAGCGGTTAGCATAACGCTTTACAGTGCCAGTGACCCAGGTTCAATTCCAGCCGCTGTCTGTAAGGAGTTTGTACGTTCTCCCTGTGTCTGCGTGGTTTTCCTCTGGGTTAGGAAGTTGTGGGCGTGCTATGTTGGCGCTGGAAGCGTGGTGACACTTGCAGGCTGCCCCCAGAACACTATGCAAAAGATGCATTTCACTGTGTGTTTCAATGTACATGTGACTAATAAAGAAACCTTATCTGGTAGAAGATACAAGAGCCCGAGGGCACATACCACCAGACTTAAGAACAGCTTCTACCCCATTGTGATAAGACTATTGAACGGCTCCCTTATACGATGAGATGGACTCTGACCTCACCATCTACCTTGTTGTGACCTTGCACCTTATTGCACTGCACTTTCTCTGTAGCTGTGACACTTTACTCTGTAATGTTATTGGTTTTACCTGTACCTACATCAATGCACTCTGTACTAACTCAATGTAACTGCACTGTGTAATGAATTGACCTGTACGATCGGTATACAAGACAAGTTTTTCACTGTACCTCAGTACAAGTGACAATAATAAAGTAATAGCAATACCAGAAGATGCAGTTATTCTCCCTGGATCAAAGGTTAAGAGAAATTTAATGGGGGGGGGGAGGGTGAAGGGAGGAAAGAGGATGGGGGGTCCACAAGATCATGACAGGTTTAGAATGGGAGGACAGATGGAAGAAGTTCCATTAGCAAGTATTAACACTTTGGGCAAAAGATAAAAGAGGGAATGCAAGGGAAAAAAACGCTCTTAATCAGAATTAATATGCACTTTGAAAGGGGATTTGGAAAGGCACTTGAAAAGAAATAACTTGCAGGGCTAAAGTAAAGGGTGTGGCGACTCACGGTCTAGTCGGGCGAACCGGCTCGGCAGTCGGGTCGCGCGGTGTCGGAGCGACGAGGCCCAAGATGGCGGCGGGCCTCGTCTTTCCGAGCGACGGGGAGAACCCGCGCGCGGGAAAGTCCTGATGACGTAGGACTTATGTCATTGCCGGTTTTTTGGGCGGGATTTTTCTCCCTTAAAGGGCCCGCGCAAGGCGGGAAAATAAACCAGTTCTGTTTGGCAATCCTCCGAGTGAGTCTTGTTTTATTCCGCGGTAGCAACCGCTACATTGGTGACCCCGACGGTCCAAACAGCTTTTGGACCCGCGAAATGGACGACAGCGCAGCAGCCAACGCAGTGGCCCTCAAGCTGCCCACCTTTTGGACACTTTGGCCCAGCGTCTGGTTTGACCAGGCCGAAGCGCAATTCCACCTTCGGCAGATCACCTCCGACTCCACGAAGTACTACCATGTGGTTAACTCTCTGGACCAGGAGACAGCCGCCCAGGTTGGAGACTTCATCCAGTCGCCTCCGGAGGAAGATAAGTACCCGGCTTTCAAAGACCTTTTGATCCGGACCTTCGGCCTCTCCCGTCGTGAGCGCGCCGCCCGCCTGCTTCATCTGGATGGCCTGGGGGACAGATCCCCATCCGCCCTAATGAATGAGATGCTGGCATTGGCCGAGGGACACAAGCCATGCCTGATGTTCGAACAGGCCTTCCTCGAACAGCTCCCCGATGACATCCACTTGTTAGCTGACGCTGACTTCAGCAACCCCCGTGAGGTGGCCGCCTGGGCAGATGTCCTGTGGAGGGCCAAGCGCGAGAGCAGTTCGTCCGTCAGTCAAATCACCAGGCCGCGAGCCAAACGCCCACCTCGCCCGGCCCCAGCAACCGAGCAGCCATGCCCCAGGAACGCAGACGACGACACAGGTGACCAGCTGTGCTTCTACCATCAGAGGTGGGGTGCGGAGGCCCGTCGATGCCACCCACCCTGCAAGTTTCAGGGAAACGCCAGGGCCAGCCGCCACTGATGGCTACGGCGGCTGGCCGCCGACAGAGCCTCCTCTTCGTTCAGGACAAGAAATCTGGACGGCGTTTCCTCGTTGATACTGGAGCGGAGGTCAGTATTTTGCCCCCGACAGGCCGCGACACTCGTGACAGGCCACCAGGTCCTCTACTCAATGCCGCCAACGGTACAACGATACGGTCTTTCGGCACCCGTACCCTTCAATTACACTTTGGCGGCAGCCGTTTTACCTGGACCTTTACCCTTGCCACCGTCGCCCGACCACTCCTAGGAGCCGATTTCCTTCGGGCCCACAACCTGTTAGTCGACCTGCGAAGGAAGCGGTTAGTTCACTCTAGCACTCTCCGGACCTATCCCCTGGGAGAAATCAGCCCACCAGCCCCGTGCCTGGACTCCATTTCCCTTTCTGGCGATGATTTCGCCAAGCTCCCAGCCGAATTCCCATCGATTTTGGCACCTTCGTTTACAAATTCTAGGCCCACACATGGGGTACGACACCACATCATTACCACAGGGCTACCCCTTCATGCCCGAGCACGGCGATTACCTCCAGACAAGCTCCGCCTGGCAAAGGAAGAGTTCCGTCACATGGAGGAGCTGGGGATTGTTCGCAGGTCAGACAGCCCCTGGGCCTCCCCCCTGCACATGGTCCCCAAAGCCACCGGAGGGTGGAGGCCCTGCGGCGACTACCACAGGCTGAATGACGCCACCACCCCAGACCGCTATCCCATCCCTCACATCTTTTCCAAAGAGGACCTCGTTAGGGGATACCACCAAATCCCGGTCCATCCGGATGACGTCCCCAAAACTGCGATTATCACCCCATTCGGCCTGTTCGAATTCCTTCGGATGCCGTTCGGCCTTAAGAACGCCGCGCAGACCTTCCAGCGGCTGATGGACGCGGTAGGCCGAGACCTGGACTTCGTGTTCATTTACTTGGACGACATACTGATCGCCAGCCGTAACCGCCAGGAACACCTTTCCCACCTCCGCCAGCTGTATTCCCGCCTCCGCGATTTCGGCCTCACGATTAACCCGTCCAAGTGCCAATTCGGACTTGACTCTATCGATTTCCTCGGCCACAAAATCACCAGCGACGGGGCAACACTCCTACCCGCCAAGGTGGATGCTATCCGCCATTTTGCCCGCCCCGACACAGTCAAAGGCCTACAGGAATTCCTTGGGATGGTCAACTTTTACCATCGTTTCATCCCTGCAGCAGCCCGTATCATGCGCCCTCTGTTCTCGCTGCTGGCTGGTAAGGGCAAGGACATCATCTGGACTGACGAGGCTGCGGCTGCTTTCGTTAAGGCCAAAGACGCCCTGGCAGACGCCACGACGCTGGTACACCCCAGGACTGACGTCCCGACTGCCCTCACGGTAGACGCGTCCAACACCGCAGTGGGTGGGGTACTGGAACAGCTACTCGAAGGCCACTGGCAACCCTTGGCATTTTTCAGCAAACACCTTAGACCACCCGAACTGAAGTACAGCGCTTTTGATCGGGAACTTCTAGCACTGTATCTGGCGGTCCGGCGTTTCCAATACTTTCTAGAAGGCAGGCCTTTCCCCGCTTTCACCGATCATAAGCCTCTGTCCTTTGCCTTCTCCAAAGTCTCCGATCCCTGGTCAGCTCGTCAGCAGAGACAATTATCCTACATTTCCGAGTTCACAACTGACATCCAACATGTCTCTGGAAAGGATAATGTTGTTGCTGATGCACTTTGCAGACCAACCATCCACAACCTATCCTTGGGTGTCGACTACACGGCCCTGGCTGACGCACAGCAAGCCGACGACGAACTGCCCAGCTACAGAACTGCAGTCTCGGGTCTACAGCTCCGAGATTTCTTGGTTGGTCCAGGTCAGCGGACCCTACTTTGCGACGTTGCGACTGGTCAGCCCCGCCCTATAGTCCCTGCAGCCTGGCGGAGACGCGTTTTTGACTCGGTACATGGGTTGGCGCACCCGTCCATCAGATCTACTGTCCGACTGGTCGCCAGCAAGTTTGTCTGGCATGGCCTGCGCAAACAGGTCAGTGAGTGGGCCAGGACTTGTCCGCACTGCCAGACGTCAAAAATCCAGTGACACACCAAGGTCCCACCACAGCAGTTCAAGCCTACCCGTAGGAGTTTCAAGAGGAGCCCGGTACCTCCTTACTATCGTGGACCGGTTCACGAGGTGGCCTGAGGCAACCCCCCTGACTGACATCACAACTGATTCCTGCGCCCGAGCGCTGCTCACAACTTGGGTCTCACGTTTTGGCGTTCCGGCCCACATCACTTCAGACAGAGGCACCCAATTCACTTCCAGTCTCTGGGCTGCATTAGCGAACCTGCTAGGGACCCAGCTGCACACCACCACGGCCTACCATCCTCAATCAAACGGGTTGGTGGAACGTTTTCACCGCCATCTAAAATCGGCCTTGATGGCCCGCCTGAAGGGTCCTAACTGGGTTGACGAGCTGCCTTGGGTCCTGCTCGGCATACGCACTGCCCCCAAAGAAGACTTCCGCACTTCGTCAGCTGAGCTTGTATACGGGGCGCCACTAGGTTGTCCCCGGGGATTTCATACCTGCCCTTCGGGACCAAGGGGAACAACCCCCAGCAGTCCTACAAAGACTGCGCGAGAAGCTTGGCGCCTTGGCCCCGATTCCCACCTCATGGCACGGTCAAGCCCCATCCTGCCAGCCCAAGGAACTACGGGACTGTAAGTTTGTTTTCGTTCGCAGGGGCACACCTCGGGCGCCATTGCAACGACCATATGAGGGACCGTTCCGAGTCATACGGAATAACGGATCCACTTTTATTTTGGACATTGGAGGCAGGGAACAGGTTTTCACGGCGGACCGCCTCAAACCGGCCCATTTGGATCTGCAACAGCCTGTCGAGGTTGCCACGCCGCGACGCAGAGGCCGCCCCCCTAAGCAGCAGCTGGCACAGCCCACGGACCTTGGGGACTGTCTCGCCGGTTCTGGGGGGGGTTGTGTGGCGACTCACCGTCTAGTCGGGCGAACCGGCTCGGCAGTCGGGTCGCGCGGTGTCGGAGCGACGAGGCCCAAGATGGCGGCGGGCCTCGTCTTTCCGAGCAACGGGGAGAACCCGCGCGCGGGAAAGTCCTGATGACGTAGGACTTACGTCATTGCCGGTTTTTTGGGCGGGATTTTTCTCCCTTAAAGGGCCCGCGCAAGGCGGGAAAATAAACCAGTTCTGTTTGGCAATCCTCCAAGTGAGTCTTGTTTTATTCCGCGGTAGCAACCGCTACAAGGGGCAAAATAATGGGGCCAAATGGCCGCCTTCTATGCTGTAACAATTCTATGATTCATTGAACCAAAGCCTATTACCATCAGTTTCTATGAGAGGATGGAGCTTGGGTGCCACATCACACAACCTCTTTGTTTTTTCAAAGCTTTAAGTAAACTACTGAATTACTTCAAATCCATTCTGAGTAGAACTTTAAACACATCAATGGTGAATGGATATATACCTCTGACACTTATACAGTGTAGCCCTGTGTTACAGCAGTTTGGATAACAAATTTCCAGAATTCACAAATCACTACCAAAAAGTCAGAGATACAGAATAAACATTCACTCATGGAATTTATGAGAGAAAAAAAATAACTAAATGTACACAAAACGTGAAAGAAACAACAAATGTCGTCAATTTTTGTCAAGGGTTCATGTTACAGAAAAGTTGCAATACAGATTGTTTTCTAGGAACGCAACCCCTCTGTAACACGGGGGTGTATGGTATCTGGATGCACAAACATCCACATGGTGTTGCAGATACATATCTAAAATACCCAATAAACAATGCCAACGGGATCACATTGGAGCCCATTAAACTAAAATCGTACTGCCCTTTCATTATGTACTGGACAACTCTATTGTTACACAAGTGTTCCAGTACCTTGAAAGTTACGTAATGTACAACAACAGTACTTTTACTTAACATCTCTATAGTTTACTTTCAATTAAAGTGACAAAAGGAGTCGTCAATAGTGGTATCAAATGGCACAAATGTTTTGGTTAACCAACTCTCAATCCACACTATCTGTTCCAATAACCTGTTCACAGATGCTGAGTTTGATTTTCACCAGGACTACACAGATTCAAATACCACTTCTTTGGTCCAAGCAAGGGCCGTATAACTGAATTCCAGAGATGAGGCAAGACTGACTGCCCTAGACATCAAAAGCAGCATTTGATTAAGAGTAGCATCAAGAAGCCCTGGTAAAACTGAGGTCCACAGAAATCAAGAAGAAAACTTCACACAAAGGTAGATGGTTGTGGTTGTTGGAGGTCAATCATCCAAGGCTCAGGATTTCACTCCAGGAAGCCAAATCATCTTCAGCTCCTTCATCAATAACCTTCCTTCCATCATAACTTCAGAAGTGGGGATGTTCACTGATTATTGCAAAGCATTTAATTCCTCTGCCAACACCTCAGCAAATGAAGCAGTCAACAGCTGCATGCAATAAGACCTAGACATCATTCAGGCATAAACCGACATGTAGCAAGTAACATTCAGACCACAAAAGAGCTTGGCAATGATCATCTTCCAACAAGAAAGTGTAACCACTTACCTTTGACATCCAATGGCATTAAATCATAGAGTCCCCCACCATCAACAGCGTGGGGTGGGGCTCACTATTTGACATGCACATTAATACTGTTTTAACAAGAGCACATTAGAGATTGGATATTCTGCAGTGAGTGACTTAACTCCTGAAACCTAAAGCCTTTTCACTGTCTACACAGCCCAAGTGCAGCTCCAACAACACTCCAGAAGGACAAAGCAGCCAGTTTGACTGGTTTCCCATTCATCCCTCTAAACACTTATTTGCTCCACCACCAGCTGCAGTGCACTGCACTTATTCACCTAGGCTACCCTAACAGCACCTCCAAATCACAGTGACCTCTACCACCAAGAAGAGCAAGGCTTCAAGCATATCATCAACAGCTTATTTCCCTCCAAGTCGCACACCATCCTAGCTTCAAAATACTTCACTGTTCTTTGATCATCACTGGGTCTATATCTTGGAGCTCCTGAAACAACAGCACTGTGAGAGCATCTTCACCAGAAGGCCTGCAGCAGTTGAAGTTGCTCACCATCACCTTCCACCTGCTCAAGTATAATTAAGGGACTGGCAATAAATGCTGGCCTTGCTCGTGATGCCCAGAAATGGATATGTAAGTTGTTCTATAGGGTAGGTTACATATTCACTTATCAGAAACACTGCAAAGCATTTTACAGCATCTTTTTCCAAGAGTGACAATTTAAATCAGAACATTAGAAATCAGGAGAATTGGCTTAGAAAAGTGGCAAGTAGGACCTTTTCTTAAAAAAAAATGACAATTGCACTCTGTGGCAAATCATAATTTAGCTCCCATTCAAGGTTACACTCCCATTTCTGCAAGCTAATTCCCATTGATCATTACTCTCATCACTGAATAAAAATGATCTATAATATGAATGGAATGTACCATGAAATACAGAAAAACAATGCAACCCCAAATATCCAATCAAGAATTAACATCAACTAGAGAATCACAAACTCAAAACAATCAGATCAATGTTTGATTAAATAACAATACATCATTGATGCCACTTTATTGGTGATGCATAGGTTGCACTCAGTATCAGTCCTACAATAAGCAGTATCTTTCCAATCCCCTTTCCTTCAAATAGGTCCTACAGATTCCATTCTGTGATTTTGGCAAAAGAGGGGAGATAGGTTGTAACACCAAGTACTGGGATTTCTACATTCATAAATCTTAACACCAATTTGTCTTCTCAGAAGCACATCTGCATGCAACAACTAACTATAAATCAGAATATTCAGCTGTCACAGCCATTCCCATTTACCAGTGTTGATCATTTTAGCAGCCCTGAGTACCAGGTCAGATGAACACTGGCTTTAGTAACACCAGGCAACAACAAGAACTGTTTCAGGGAAAACATCATATATATATTGATATCATCTGATTATGAGATATATTCTGCAGCCTTTATATTCTGTAGAGTATACATCACATTACGTACACAACACCAAAGAGAATTTCAGAAGCAAGAAGCAGAAAATGTCTGGCTGGAGCTGCAGTGAACTTGCACATCCTCTACACTGGCTTGCTATTAATAATTCCACCTAAATCTCTGCACATATAAGTCACTTCACAACTTTCATTTCATGGGTGTAAAGGCAGGGTGCTGGTGATCTACCTCAGAGTTGCTGCTTGCCATGAATTGATTTGGTATTGTTTCTCAGCATTTCTACACACTCTATCTCAAAATATTCTTTTACAAACCTGTGAAACATCTCGACATTTTTACAAAAACTAGTTGGCGTGGTCAAAGGGAACCAGGTTTAATTATGACAACAAGCCAAACCTATTCCAGTCCAGCAGGGTGTAATAATGAAACAAAACACTGAAAATTGCAAACCATTCACAAATTTGAAATCTGTGGACCAAAATAAGTCAGCTCATGAATACATCACCATCGATCAAGCACTGACAAAAGCACAACATGAGCAAATGCTCATGAGCTGTTGGTCTTTGCCATTCCCAGGAACTACAGACATCAAAAATGGTAGTTCCTGCAAGCAGCACAAACACTATCCACCACTTATTTACTTTTAAACAACACTTAACATAAAATAACTTAATTCTAAACTGACAGCAACAAAATTAATAACAATCTTTCAAGCACGAAGCACATCATTCTTTAAAGCAAATGGGTTCAAGCTTTTCGCCCATGTTAATTTGATATGGAACCTCAAGACCCATAATTATACCTCAGCTTACTTAATTTTTGCAAAAATTGGAGCATTATGGTTAAAGTTCCACCTGTGAACTTCCCACTACACCCCAGTTTCTCGTTCAGGGTAATTCACAATATTCAGCAAGTTCCCAGGTTCTGAGAAGAGAAACAAGTGACTACAATGGACCTCACAGTGTAACATTGCAAGACATCATTGCAAGATGTATTATATAAAATCCAAATGAATCAGAGAGGTACAACCAATATCATGACAGTATATTCCTAGATTATATGATTTTGTGAACTGCAACTTACTTCTATAGTTTGATGTAAACTACCCTTGGTATCAGCATTTGCCCAAATGTGGCACTGAAGAACCTTAATAAATGCAAAATAAGGGGAAAAATTCACCACAGTTGAGAATCCTACTCAATACAAAGGAAATCAGTTGTCTAAGCCGATCACCTCAATCCCAGAAGTCGCTGCTACAAGACTTCGTCACAGCAGTACCCATGGACCAATCAGCATCAACTAGTCCAGCAATGATATTCCCTCCATCATAAGGTCACATGGCGATGATCACTAACGATTGCAAAGTTGGATTTCATGCACAGTTCCCTGGATAACGCACCCACATCCAGATAAAACGCAGGTCAAATTTGTGCCACACTAATGCCAGGCAATAAATATTCTCAGCAAGAGTTTAATCATCTGCCCATGATATTGAAAGACATTACCAAAGTTCCCCTACCCCATCAACATTATCCTGGTGGAAGTAGTGTGGGTGGGGGGGAGAGAGAGCGCAAGAGCGAACACGATTTAGGAGGTTTAATTAGATACCTATTGTGCCTAACAGAGCGAGTTAGAAGCTGGATATCCTACAGTAACTCTCCGAAACCATTCCACCACCAACAGGCAATGGTCAACAATGCGATGGAATACCCTTCGATTGCCTGGATAAGTACAAATGCAGTAACACAAGTAGCTCAACACATCCAAGACAAAACAACCTACATGATAATCACTGAGCTTCTACCACTGGCACACCATACCTGCATTATGAATCAACGACACAATGCACTGGAGTCACTCATCAAGGTTCACTCAATGCACCTCCCAAACTTACAACTACTATCTGGAAGAACAAAGGCCATGGGCACATATAAACGGCAGGTCCCCCCCTCCCCTCCCACTGCCTAACTCACAGCCTAACAGACAATACAACTTGAGAGTGATAAAAACTCAAAAAGTCAGTTATAGTACACACCGTGACTCATCCATCATAACACACCTACACAGGTACCTACAGCACCTGACAACCCTGTGATCTCAGTCTCGCAGGCCGACATCAGAACGTCCTTCAGGAGGGTGAATCCCCGCAGGGCTTCAGGCCCTGAGGGTGTACCTGATCGAGTGCTAAAAACCTGCGCTGACCAACTGGCTGGAGTGTTCAGGGTCATCTTCAACCTCTCACTTCTGCGGTACGAGGTTCCCACCTGCTTCAAAATGGCATCAATGACTACCATCCAGTAGCACTTACATCTGTCATAATGAAGTGCTTAGACAGGTTGGTTATGGCTCGAATCAACTCCTGCCTCAGAACCCACTTGAATTCACCTATCACCACAATAGATCTGCAGCAGACGCTGTCTCTCCACTCTGCTCTGGACCACCTGGACAACTGGAACATGTATATAGGTGATAAAATAGGTGGTTTAGTGGACAAAGGAGAAGGTTATCACAAATTACAGGAGGATCTTCATCAGCTGACTAAGTGGGCCAAGGAATGGCAAATGGAGTTTAATTCAGATAAGTGCGAGGTGTTGCACTTCAGAAAGTCAAATCAAGGTAGGACTTTTGCAGTGAACGGTGGGGCCCTAAGGAGTGTTGTACAACAGAGGGTCCTTGAAATACAAATACTTGGTTCCTTGAAAGTGGAGTCACAGATAGACAGGGCGGTGAAGAAGGCTTTTGGCACACAGGCCTTCATAAGTCAGGGCACTGAGTATAAAAGTTGGGAGGTCATGGTGCAGTTGTACAGGACGCTGGTGAGGCTGCACTTGGAGTACTGTGTTCAGTTTTGGTTACCCTTTTATTAGTAAAGATGTTATTAAACTGAAAAAAAGAATTACAAGGATGTTGCCAGGACTTGAGGGACTGAGTTATAGGAAGAGGTTGGACAGGCTAGGACTTTATTCCTTGGAACGTAGGAGACTGGCTGGTCTTATCGAGGTGTATAAAATCATGAGGGGCATAGATAGGATGAATGCACTCAATCTTTTTCCCAGGGTTGGGGAATTGACAACTAGAGGGCATAGGTTTAAGGTGACAAGGGAAAGATTTAATAGTAACTTGAATTTCGATATTTACAGATTAGAAATTTTTTAAAAGTTACTTTATCCTCTTTTCTGACACCATATAAAATTGAAATTACGGAAAAAATTTTAGATTTTAATCCTTATCAGAAGGGCCTGACAGCAATAATTTATGATCGGATTATGAAAATACGTTCAGAGGAACTTGATAAAATTAAGAATGAATGGGAAAGAGAACTCCAGATACTTTTACCTACAGAGACATCGAAGAAAATACTTCAATTAGTCAATACACCTTCTATGTGTGCCAGACACTCTTTGATACAGTTTAAGGTGGTTCACAGGACCCATATGTCCAAGGACAAGTTAGCCCATTTTTATCATCATATAAATCCCATATGTGACAGATGTAATTCAAAGGTGGCTTCCCTGACACATATTGTTTGGTCCTGTCCCCTTTTGGAAAAATAGTGGAAAGATATTTTTAACATTATTTCATCTGTATTGAATATTGATTTACAACCTCATACTGCAATTTTTGGGTTACCAATGATGGAATCTCGCCATTTGTCTGCTTCTGCTCGTCGTATGATCGCCTTTGTCACATTAATGGCCAAGCGATCCATTTTGTTCAAACGGAAGGATCCAATGCCTCCCACCACTTTTCAGTGGTTTTCTCAAACTATAGCATGTTTAAACTTAGAAAAAATTAGGAGTGGTACTGTTGATCCTTCGCTTAAATTGGAGGAAGTTTGGAGTCCATTTATTCAATATTTCCATATGATATAAGCTGACCTTTTTCAGATCCCTTTCAATAACCCTTGAATGCAGAGGAGCGGAGTTGACGACATAGTAATGTTTCTTTTTCTTTTTAATTGAAGAAATATCAGTCCATTTTTTTTGGTTTATTATCAAATTTTTTTTTGATTTGGGGGTTCTTCTTTCATATAATTAAATCTCATTTCTTTTCAATATTTCTTTTTGTATTTGTTCACTTAATAAGAGAACAGGAGGTCTAGATTACCTTTTTTTTACTCCTTGTGATTATACATGTTAACTGTTACGATTGCTATCCTGATCTCAGCACCGTGTGTATAATTACTGATGTTATATATATTATTTTGTACTAATTTGAAAATTATAAAAAGATTGAAAAAGAAAAAAGAAAGAATAGTAACTTGAGGGGCAATTTTTTTTAAAACATAAAAGGTGGCATGTATGTCAAACGAGCTGCCAGTGGAAGTGGGTGAGACAGGTACAATAACAACTTTTAAAAGACAGTTGGACGGGTCCGTGGATTAGAAAGGTGTTGAAGGTTATGGGCCAAACACTGGCAAATGGGACCAGCTTGGATGGGGCATCTTGGTTGTAGACCAGTTGTGCCAAAGAGCCAGTTTCCATGCTGTATAACTCTATGATTCTACAACAGGCTGTTGTTCATTGGCTTAGCATTCAACATCATCATCCCCTCAAAGCTTATCATCATGCGACCAAGACTGGGGCGTCTATACCTCTCTCTGCAATTGGATCCTCGACTTTCTCACTGGGAAACCACAATCAATACAGATCGGAAACCTCATCTCCTTCTCACTGACCGTCAACACAGGCACACCTCAGGGCTGTGTGCTTAGCCCCCTGCTCTACTCTCTCTATACCTACGACTGTGTGGCTAAGCATAGCTCCAACGCCATCTACAAATTCACCGAAGACACCACTGTTGTTGGCAGAATCACAGATGGTGACGAGGAGGCGTACAGGAGTGAGGTAGGTCAGCTGGCTGAGTGGTGTCGCAACAACCTCGCGCTCAATGTCAGCAAAACCAAGGAACTGATCGTGGACATTAGGAAGGGAAAGTCGGGCAAACACGCACCAGACCTCACTGAAGGTTGTGCAGTGGAAAGGATGAGCAGCTTCAAGTTCCTGGGTGTCAGCATCTTGGAGGATCTATCCTGGGCACAGCACATAGGTGCAACCAAGAAGGTGAGCCAGCATCTCTACTTTCTTACAAGTTTAAAGAGATTCAGCATGTCTTCAAAGACTCTGACAAACTTATACAGATGTAGAGTGGAAAACATTCTGACTGGTTGCATCACAGCTTAGTATGGGAATTCCAATGCACAGGGATGCAAGAGGCTACAGAGAGCAGTGGACTCAGCCAGTTCCATCACAGGTACAGCTCTCCCCACCAGAAGACATCTACAAGAGGCCATGTCTCAGGAAGGTAACATCCATTATCAGCGACCCCACCATCCGGGCCATGCCCTCATCTCGATGCTGCCATCAGGCAGGAGGTACAGGAGCCTGAAGACCCACAGCTCAAGGTTCAACAACAGCTTCTTCCCCACTGCCTTCAGGTTCTCGATTTGACCTGCAAAACCCTAATACTATCGCGAACTATATTTCTTTTTCTCTCTCCCTCAGCATGCACTTGTGTCATTCTGTTTATTATGTTGTTCAAGTTTTGTATTATTTATGTTAATTTAACTTAACTGTGTCATGTACTGTGCTGCTGCTGCAAAGAGCTAATTTTCATGGCATTTATATCCTGTGTATGTCTGCCCGTAACAATAAACTTGAACTTGATCCTGACTTGGAAATGCATTGCCACCTCCTATCCAACACTGATCAGATTACTGAAAATCCCAACGGTACTGTGGGAATACTGTACCAAAGGCATCATGAATAAAAAAAACACAACCTTTCCTGCAGATTAAAAAATACAGGGTTAAAAAAAAGGGTATAGTACCTGACTACAGAAATGTCAAAGGTTTACCATTTTTATGTTATCCTGTTAGGCTACAAATTGATCAGGAATTTTCACTTTAAATCATTACTCGGGCTCAAACAGTGAAATGTTTCACCCAGTCAAGCAAGCAGCACCTCTTCCGACAGATCCCTTAATAGTCGTACATCTTTCTGAAAGACTGCCTTCTCAGATGAAATCAATACCAAACATATTTAAATGAATAATTCACAAGATTATGTTTTGAAAATTAATTCAGCAGATTACATGCTCTATTTGGTCCAACCCAAGCTGGCCAAATGCTGACCTATATCAATTAGTATATTAGATTTAATAAATGTCTGATTACTAAGCTCACTGCTGAAACAATTTTCAAATTAACAAATACATCTTAATACCAGTAAAAATTAAACAAAGCTCCAACTGCTGTCATGAAACATCACCACACTGGAACATTAGTACTGTTGCTCTCTGCCAAGGTGGAACCAGCCCTGCTGAGAGTTTCCAGTGTTTTTGGTTTGTATTTGAGATTTCCAGTACCTGCAGTATTTTACTTTTGGAAAGCTCTAATAAAAGCATAAAAGACCTTTGGAGTATTTACAATGTACATGAACAAACCACTTGCTAGAACGTTAAAGGGCTGTGAGTTCTGATGAAGGGCCACAGAGCTGAAGAGTTGACTATTTATCTTTCCACAAATGCTGCCTGACCTGCTGAGTTTTTTCCAGCATCTTTTGTTTTTGCAACAGCTCCCAAACTTGTCTGCCTGTCAGTATAGCGTTTGTTTGCCAGGCTTCACTAATTTACCAGGATTTAAATCAGGTCAGTTTTCCAACTGACGCACCCACAACACACGGAGGTTTCAGGATCAATTTCTGGCAAAGGTCTGTGAATGTCTTGAGCAATCGCATTTGTGCCACACGAGTGTTGAGCAATAAATGACGGGCAGCACGTCCAGTCACCTAAAGGCGATCAGCAAGGGGATGCCAGTACCTTCCTCCCCCTTCCCTCCCCCTCCCTCCTCCTCCCTCCCCCCCCCACCCTCCCCCCCTTCCCTCTCCCTCCCTCCCCCTCCTCCCCCCTTCCCTCCCTTCCTCTCCCTCCCTCCCCCTTCCTCCCTCCCCCTCCTCCTCCTTCACTTCCTCCCCTCCCACCCCTCCTCCTCCCTCCCCCCCCCACCCTCCCCTTCCCTCTCCCTCCCCTCCCGCTCCCCCCCTTCCCTCTCCCTCCCTCCCCCCTTCCTCTCCCTCCCCCCCTTTCCCTCTCCCTCCCTCCCCACCCTCCCCCCTTCCCTCCCCTCTCCCTCCCTCCTCTACCCTTCCCTCCCCTCCACCCTCCCCCCCTTCCCTACCCTCCCACCCTCCCCCCTTCCCTCCCCTCCCACCCTCACCCCTTCCCTTCCCTCCCACCCTTCCCCCCTGTCCACTTCCCCTCCCCCTTCCCCCCCTTCCCTTCCCTCCCCCTTCCCCCCTCTCCCTCCCCCTTCCCCCCCTCTTCCCTCCCCCTCCCCCCCTTCCCCCCCTCTTCCCTCCCCCTCCCCCCCTCTTCCCTCCCCCTCCCTCCCCTCCCCCTCCCCCCCTCTTCCTCCCTCCCCCTCCCTCCCCCCTCCCTCCCCCTCCCCCCTCTTCCCTCCCCCTCCCTCCCCTCCTCCCCCCTCCCCCTCCCTCCCCTCCCTCTCCTCCCCCTTCCCCCTCTTCCCTCCCCTCCCTCCCCTCCCCTCCCTCCCCTCCCCCTTCCCCCCCTCTTCCCTCCCCCTCCCCCTTCCTCCCCTCCCCCTTCCCCCCCTCTCCCCCTCCCTCCCCTCCCCCTTCCCCCCTCTTCCCTCCCCCTTCCCCCTCCCTCCCCTCCCCCTTCCCCCTCCCTCCCTCCCCTTCCCCCTCCCCCCCTCCCCCTTCCCTCCCCTTCCCCCTTCCCCTCCCCCCTTCCCTTCCCTTCCCCTCCCCCCTTCCCTTCCCCCACCCTCCCCTTCCCTCCCTCCTCCCTCCCCTCCCCTCCTCCCCCACCCTTCTCCCTCCCCCCTCCCCTCCCCTCCCCTCCTCCCCACCCCCATCACGCCGCCCCATCTCCCCCTCATCCCTCAGGCGGACCCCACACCACCCGGACAGCTGTCACCCACCCCTCAGCCCGGTTCCCTACCCGGAGAGATGAGCGGGAGCCGGGAACCCGGCGCCGGATCAGACTCTCACTGCGGACCCCGACTCCGCCTCATCGCCCGCCGCCGCCGCCGCCGCCGCCAACACAGGCGTCAGGGCGCATCAACGGCCTCCCGCCGGCCACAGCGCCCCTACAGCACCGGAGGAGCAGCACCTTTTGCTGAACGTCAGCGGCCGCCCGCCGACCACAGCGCCCCTACAGCACCGGAGGAGCAGCACCTTTTGCTGACGTCAGCGGCCGCCCGCCGACCACAGCGCCCTCACATGCCCTTCTTTGAAATTACATAAATACAGGCCGTCCCCGGGTTACGGACATCCCCCCACATACGAACGACCAATAATATTAGGACATTCAAAGTGCGACGAACACACCGATGTTCTGGTGAAGGGCAGAGCAAGTTCCCTCTCTCCGTCCACAGAGTCATTGCTCTTTCTTACCGGTCTGTGCTTTTGATGCCGCTGATTACACCGGGGGGCGAACGTCCTGTAACGCGGAGCCGCTCGTTACGCGGGGGCAGTAACACAGGAGCAAAGCAACAGTCGACCGTATGGTCGGTCGCTGATCAACAGCCCCCGGATTACCCGGGGGGCGGGTTCACCCGTAAACAACTGACCCAGACACTGAAACCCCGCGCTGGGAATGGAGCCCGGGGCGGGGGGGCCCCTCCCTGACACCCCCGCCATGTGTTTGTTTCTCTGTCTCAGCTCGCACGGACGTCGTTATGTCTATTTTGTCGTGTAAATTATGTGTAATTTATGTGAAGTTTGTAACCTACTCTGCTGCTGTTGCAGAAGTTATGGCCGGGACAATGTACCTGAACCGCATGTGACCCTCCCATATCCCAAAGACATGCAGGTCAGTCAGTTAACGGACTGCTCTGTAACTCGCCCCGAGCGTGCAGGTGAGCGGTAGGATCTGGGGAAAGTTGATGGGAATGCGGAGAGAATTGAAGGGCCTTCCATTTGCGACAGAACTGATGAGCTGAAGTGGCCCCATCTATGCAATAAACAACCGTGGGCTTTTGGAGACTGGCTCTATACAACGGCAGTGAACAGCCTAAATTAACCACAAGGGTGAAAACAAACCCAGATTATTTTGAGATCTAGTCAGTCAGAAGGAGCCTCACTTTCCAGAATGTGGTCGACCTTTAACTGTGTCCTGAGCTCAGAGGTGGGCAGTGAATGCTAGTTTTGTCAGTGCTAATCACACCCAATGGAATGAATAACTTTTATGAAGGCTGGGTAAAAATGAGGGCCTTGGGGGGAAAAGGGGGAAAACTCCTGCTCCACAGAGTTCCACAGACCAATATCCCACACCTCCAGGAAACACTGACAGCCCAGCGGAAACATCAGATTCTTGGCTTTCTCGAGGACGATGAGCTGGTGAATCAGCTTCCTGGATCGGGCGCTGGCCAGTTGCCCTTGTTAACCTGAGAGTGCACTGGGTTGGGTTTGAGATTTTAAATCTCAACCAACTGCAAGCCAGCTGTTGTTTTTGGGTTGGAACTCATCCCAAACACAGCTGCTTGGTTACAAATACCTAGATTAGATTAGATATCTTTATTAGTCACATGTACATCAAAACACACAGTGAAATGCAGCTTTTTGCATAGAGTGTTCTGGGGACAGCCCGCAAGTGTCGCCACACTTCCGGCGCCAACATAGCATGCCCACAACTTCCTAACCTGTACGTCTTTGGATGTGGGAGGAAACCGGAGCACCCGGAGGAAACCCACGCAGACACAGGGAGAACGTACAAACTCCTTACAGACGGTGGCCGGAATTGAACCCAGGTCACTGGTGCTGTAAAGTGTTACGCTAACCGCTACACTACCGTGTGTGCCTTGTGAGCATGTTGTTCTGTCATTAATCAATCTTACAGAATCAATTAGCACTGTGACCCTTATTATTACAATCTGGCTAATGGAACACATTTAATGTGTTCTGTGGAGAGGCAGAAATTAGACCCCACATAGTAAGCAGACCACTTTACTCTGAAATATGGTCTCCAATAGTTTCTGAAACACAAAATCAGAACTGTTGTTAGAACGAGTTTCTAAACTGTCTTTGTTGCTGAAGCAGCACTTTGCTGTGGGACCCATCAGGCTGAAGTAAACTTGTTGACGCACAATCTGCACTTGCACCTGCGCAGACCCATCAGATATAGTGAAGGACAGGCTGGGCTGCCACAGACCATACAGCGACCAGCAGACAGCCTTAGAGCAGAGTGAATGAAATCCCAGCTATCAGGATGTCAGACGAAGCAACTCAATCCAGTGGCTACCCCAGATGTCACAGCGACCCTAGGCCTGAACCCAGCACCCCCACAGTAGTACAACTGGAGGAAATCCTGCACAACAACAGAGTTCCGCTCAGTCGGATAGATGAAGTCTGGCCTAACCTGTACATTGGAGACATGTAAGTATCTGTTCAGAGAGCAGGAGAATGGTTGGCAAGGCAGTGGTATGTTTTGTGAGCAGGGTTTGTGGGCAGATAAAGTCTGGGGATATTCTGTCAGTCAATAGAATTCAAGGAATTACCCAGTGTAGGCTAGTGGAGGTTCTCACTGAACCCTCGGAACTCCCTCAAGGGCCCTGTGGCCTTGTAGACTTTCCAAGGCTGATTTGAGCAGCTATTCTGTTAAATGTAAATAGAAACGAATGTTTTGGAACTGTTTTAATTTATTGTGCCAAATGCATTCAATTTCACACCATCACATTATTCCCGATTCGGGATCAAAAAAGAGCAAAATAAAGAACATAAGGACAAAAGAAAGTAGGAGCTGGAATAGACCACTCAGCTCTTCATGCCTATCCCACCATTCAATACTTTCATGGTTGATCTGCCCCTGGCCTCATCTGCTGTCCTGTGCCATTCCCACGGATCTTTCAAAATTTATCTACCTCCTCTTCAAGTACCGCCAATGATCCAGCCTCCACAAACCTTCCAGGGCAAAGAATTCCAGAGATTCTTTCTTGGAATCTTACAGCATGGAAACAGGCCCTTCAGCCCAACTCATCCATACCACTATTTCAAGAGGACTAAAATATAAAAGGCAAAGATGTACTGCTGAGGCTTTATAAGGCGTTGGTTGAGATTCTGCACAAGGAAGTTCCAACACACCTCAGTTTTCAGTGAATGCCCCTTATCCTGTGACTATGTGCCCTCATCTGAGCCTCTCCCATTAGGGCAACACCTCGTTATCACTGTGTCCTGCACCTCCAGGATCTTGTATGTTTTAATAAATGAATCTGAGCTGAAACACGCTAACAGTGTTAAATTCCACTGAGCTTCATCCAACAACACTTAATTCCTTGAAATATTTTACCCAGGGAATAATCCTCAAAAGATGAAATTCTCATAGTTCTATCTGTGAGGACTTCAGTAGGGCTTAAGATTACTGACAGAAATTTTTGCATTTCTACAATTAAATCTGCTTTGCTGATATGTGCATTCAAGGAATTTGCTTATCAGTCTTATCCATTCTGGACCTGTACATGATGTATGTGGTTGTATCCACATATATACAGTACATGTGTTAAGGGTGGTCAGCAGAGCCTAGTCTCCTTTTATCTTGGGCTCCTTTGTCACTGGACCAAGATCTGACTCTGACAAGACCATCTGTGCAATGGATATCCTGTGTTAAAAGAATTCACCCTTTGGCATTTTCCACCCCAGAGTTTCTGTGGCACAAGTTCCAATGGATTTGCTAAAAAAGTGCAAACAGTTGATTGATGAAGGGATTTCAGAAGGTTGAGAAATTCAGATAACTCAAAAAACAAAGGTAAAGTCATAATAAAAGCATGGAACTTCTGAAAGTGATGCTTAGTTCTCTGCCACAGCATTAATGCGGCAAGAGCAAACCTCTCAGTCTCCGTCTTTGCCCATGGATGTGGCTTGCCTAATTTGGAGGTCCACGGGACACAGTCCACTAGCTCCAGAGGTTTTACCTGAGACACCTCTGGCAGAAGCTGTGAATCCTGTCCATCATGTTGCCTTCATTAAGGTTCAAAAAATGTCTCTGGAAAGTCAGCACTGAATTCCTCGACAGTCTATAAAATGAGAACTTCGGAGAGAAAATTGCTTACATCAAGAATGCAGTCAACGCTGAGGTAGGAAGCAGCTTTGGACATTCTTCACCACGTTAATACTGATCACCATCCAGCACAGGTGCCCTAGTTTCTACCCCCCTGAGCTTCTGTCCAGCTGGGAGGTCCTGTGGGAAAAAGTTGAGCTAGGCTCAAGCTTCCATTTTCAAGGAGAAGAGTTGAATGAGGAACAGTTAACTTGGTGTCAGTGACCCTGCTAAAAGGGAGGGTAAGTTGCTGGTTGCATCCGTCTTGGAAGAAGTGAGGACTGGACATATTGGATTGAGCACAGAAGAAACAAACACACGTCAAACTTAGCAACAGCCAGAAGAAACCAAGCAGCAACTAACCTGGAGCAGTGATTGATCCTTCTCAATGGCATGTAGCATTGCACTCTCAGTGACATCATGTCTCCTCCAATGGATGTTCATTGCCTGTTAACATGCTAACATCTCCCACAATGGCATGTCCAGTGATTCATGGGAGAAACATGTGTGTGCTGCGCAGACCCTGACACTTTCTATAGCCCCAAACAATGGGTGTCTCCAAGCCCAATTTATCACCCGTCGAATTCCTGTATGTTTCAGATCTTTATAGGCAGGAGGCTACATACTCACTTTTCGACAATGTAGTTGTATTGCTGGCCAGGAAGACAAATGGTAGGTGGTCTTCAGTAGGAAAAGATTTGTAGCCAGGAGTAAGGAAATCTCCATGTATTTGTGTGGAGCCTTGGTGAGTTGGAACCTGGAGTATTGTGTACAGTTTTATCTACCTACTAAAAAAGGATGTACTTGCCACAGACGGAGTTGACTTGACTGGTTCCGGGGTTGGTGGGTTCTCAGTGTGGTGAAACATTGTGTAGATTGGGTCTGTACTGCCTAGAGTTTAGAAGAATGAGAGATTGCTTGAATATTATAAAAGTTCTTCCAAGGCAACAGGTTGTATGCGAGGCAAATACTTCCCCTACCTGAGGAGTCTCGAACCAGTAATCACAATCTCAGGACAAGGAGCAGGAAGTTCCTCACTCAGAGGGGGTGAACCTTTGGAATTCTCTACCCAGGCGGCTTTCGAGGATCAGTCACTGAGTTCATTCAAAATACAGATCGACATATTTACATATTTAAATATATTAGGGGGAAAGGGATAAGACAGGAAGACGATTGCTGAGGTCGATCAGCCCTGAGTTGGATGAGTGGTGGAGAAGCATGGAGGGGCCGAAGGCCTTGTGTCTCTTCAGTTTATGCAGTCCTGCACTTTGGAACATGTCAGTTGGCAACAGTTGTCTGCAGATGCCTCCATGCACAGGAAGACCAACAAGTTCTGGGCAAACCACAGTGAAATATTCATGAGTTGATGATCTTCTCACAGGAGTCAATATTTGTCACAGCATCCATTCCTGGGAGCAGCCTGTGCTGTGCACTGCTCCTCGGGAAAGACCACTGCACCCCTTTCCAGACCTCCTGGCAGGTGCATAGACTGTAGAAGTAGGCGGATGACAGCTCATGCACACCACAGCCACCTTGGGGACCGTGTGCCATGCTGGTTGTGTACCATGGATCTGAGGGGCAGCAGGTCTCAGTTCTTGTTTAAAAGTTCTGGCAGGTGAGCCATTATATCGATGGACCTTGACGGCCATTTGACAGGATCTATTGTCTATGTTTCCCTCAGAAGCTTGAGGACATTCCGTGCAGACCACTGCTTGATTGACATGATCTCTGAGGGGCAGGTAGAATGGCACAGCCCAACTGAATGGAACAACTGGGGCCAGAGTGGGACAGGTGGCACCTCAGCGTGTAGTAACACCGGTGTCTGTGTACCCAGGCTCTATGAACAGTTTGAAGCAGCCACAACTATAACCATGGGGATGAGGACCTGTTGGACTACCCTTCCCCTCCCCCCACTTTCCCAGAGATCTGTGCATCATATCCCTGCGAACAGGATTCATACCTAAAGGAGGATGGCTTGGGCGGCTACTGCAGTACAGGAGCAGTGTATGGACACATATGAGACATGCCTGCACCATGCATACTGACGTGCAGGAACAGTGTATGGGGCCGCATATGAGACATGCCTACACCATCCATGCTGACATGGAGAGGTGATGCTGTAGCTTCGTCCACTGTGGTTCCAGTCTTCACTACGTTCTACCACAGGTTCTCTTCTTGTGGGACCACCAGCTGCTCAACTCAGTAGGCTTTGCCAGTGGGCTTTACCCCGTTGTACCCATTTGTGATCCTGTTGCCAGCATTTAAATCAACGTCGAAGATAGCCTGACTGAGATCCCTGCAGCCTGTTCAGGTGATGTGGTGATAGTTTTAAATCAATGCCTCTTGGGCCAATGAGCAAAGTGGTTGAGGGTTAGGGAGACAACATGTAATGAAGAGGTAACAGAAAGACCCCACTGGTGCAGTGAGAGGCGCTCAGGGACAAAAGTGGCCATTTTCAGAACTGAAATCGCTCAGAATGAGAAGGACAGAATTTCATCAACAGCACAAAGGCAACAGACACGGTACTGTGAATTTGATTGGCTAACAGCAACATTTTTTGATCTTTGGTTGACTAGGACGGTGGCCCATGACAGATTTCAGCTGTGGAAGCTGGGGATCACGCACGTGTTAAACGCTGCACACAAACAGCTCGCGTCTAGTGGATGCCAAGATTTCTATGGTACTGCTATGGATTATTATGGCATTGCAGCTCGTGACTTACCAAGCTTTGACATTTCTGCCTACTTCCATCCTGCAAGTGAATATATACACCAGGCGGTGGATATACTGGGAGGTAAGAAACCATTTCAAACACAACATTCATTGCCTTGATTCTTGATTAAAATAATCAACAGTAGAAACCTAAAAAGGCCAAGGCGCAGACTAGAGAACTTGCGTACCCACTGCACAGTCCACAGAGCCTGTGTACCCACTGCACAGTCCACAGAGCCTGTACTCAGTCAGTTATCGCTGAGTGTGCTCCTCCATGAGGGACGTTATGTTTGGTTTTTCAACCTTAGGTTAACACCAGAACACAATAAATACTCCACACCTTGGGAGCTGAAAGGGTTGTGATCCGGCAACTCACCAGTAGTGCACTAACATTTATGCACCTAGTAGGAACTTATGGCAGCAAATGAACAGATTAGCCTGACCACAGAGAACAAACAAAATCATGAAGGGTTCAGACAGAACAAATTAGAAAGAATTGTTCCATTGGCTGGAGGGTTGGTAGGGCAACAGGACTAATATCAGGAGACTGCAAGAGAACCAGAAAATAAACAACAAATTGATTCCTCAGTTGAGGTAAGGCGTGGTTCTCGCTCTATTTGAAGGATACAAAAATATGACCTAAAGCGTTACCTGGTAATGTCCTTATAACCAATAAGATGAAGTCTGCCAGATAGTTCAGCAGCACAGAGCCACATGAACATAAATGTCGGCTGCAGGTAAAGTAACATGCCTCAATTCCTGTGACAATGTGCATTTCTACAGTACTGTCACAGCACACTCAGGTGTCCCAACATACAATTCAGCCAAAAAAGTACTTCTGAAGTGTAGATGAAAGAGGGACCAGCTAATCTGTCCACAACTTGTCTGGTATTAACTACATAATCTGTTCTTAGAGATAACAGTCGAACTGCTGGAACTCCTGTGGATCACATGACATCGGTGGTGAGACTTTTCACCTGTTACAGGGGCTGGAGGAGGTTGCAGAGATCGGGAGGGTGTAGGGGCTGGACTAAGTTACAGATGTAGGCAGGGGTACTGGGTTTGGTGGAGGTTACGGAGGTACAAGAGTGAGTAGTGGAGGAAGTTTCAGGCATTGGGAGTGTTGTAGGGGGAAGGAGGTATTTGCAGAGATGTTTGGTGTAAAGAGGTAGTGGAGGTTTCAGAGACTGGAATTGGTATTGGGGCTGGGGTAAGTTACAGAGATGAGGCTGGAAGGGACTGGTGATGAATTTTGACGTGGTTGGGAGCTGGCATAGGTCAGCAAACATGGGGATGGCAGGGACATGGGACTCGGAACAAGTCCGGAGGAGTTTCAGAGTTTGAAAGCTGCAGCCACTGTTTGTAGTTTATGAATCAGATTTAACTCTTAAATTGAACAGAGAACATCTGGCGAAGTTATGACGAAGCACTTCCTGCGTCACGAGGTAGAATTCAACTCTGCTCCAAACATGCATTGTTTGCACTAAAGGAAAGATTAAATCACGGCTTTGTCCTTGGTTCATAAAGGTTAATACTCACAACCAACTCACAGGTCAACAGGCAGCTGAGTTGCAACAGGAACGATAACTTAATTGCCAATATTTGACTTCAGTGGACAGTGACCATTTGCTGCAGCCAATTCCCCAGCACTGAGGTCGGAGACAGAGAGACCCTTTTGTCACCCTGACGTCACATTGATGCCAGAAATCCTCACATTAATTGTAACGATGATACCCAGTCCATTTATCTACTGGTCCTCACATTTCTACACACGAAGCAGGAGCAGGAGTAGGCCTCTCGGCCCCTCAAGCCTACCCCACAACTGAATGTGATCCTGGCTGACCTGGTCTTGTCCCTACCACTTTCTCACTCTCTCCCTCCACCCTTTGATGTAGTCAGTCTTTGCCTTGAATATTTCGCATTTCATTTCATATTTAATATTTCCCTGTGATGTGGAGGGGGTCACACAGCCCATTGAATCTACACCTGAGATCTATCGATCTCGAATTGGTCCCGTCAGTCCCATTGCCTGTAGATTTTCCTGTAACTTATTCTCTCTGCTATGCTCAGGAACCCCTGGTTCTTCTGCCTCCCATCTACACTACAGGTCATTTGCAGTTGTCAGTTAAACACAACAGCACATCTTTGGGATGTAGGAGGAAACCACAGAGTCCCAGGGAAAATGTGTAAACTCTGCACAGAAAGCACTGGAGGTCAGGATCGAGTCTGGGTCAGGGGGCACAGCACTAATCCTTAGTACCTCCTGCTTCACAAGGAAGAGAGCAGTAAAATGTCTACGATTGGTTCAGCTGTGACAGGACTGACTGGTGGAGTGGGCTCACTGGGGCCAGTTGACCAGTTCCTGCTCCTGGTTCTCATATCCTTGCTCAATGGCTCCACCTCCACAGCTGTGCTAAGGTAAAGATTCACAACCCTCTGAAAGAATAAATTCCTCCTCATCGCAGTTTCAAATGAGCAACCTCTTGTTCTGAAACTTTCTGAACCTTTTATTGTGATAACAGAATCCCTCGGGGGGGGGCGGAGGGAATATCCTCTCAGTATCCACCCGTCCATCCCCTCCAGAGTATGTGTTTAAGTAAAATCACGTCTCGTTCTTCTAAACCATAACAAATACAGGCCTACTCTGCTCAATTTATACGTCAACAGAGAATCAACCATGAACCTTCACTGCAATACCTCTTATGTAAATCAATCCTTCCTTAAATATGAAGATTAAAACTGTGCGCAGTGCTCCAGTGCAGTCTTATCAGTGGCCCGTTCCATGCATCAGGCCGACATTCCATTAGCCTCCCAGTTACCACTGTCCCTGCTTCCCAACTTTTGGTGTTCCATGTGCAGGCTTCCCACATCCCTTTGCATTGCAATATTTTGTAATCTCACTCTATTTCTATATCCTTCCTTCCAAAGTGCATAACCTACAATTTTCCCACGTGTTATCCATCTGCCACCTTCTTGCCCACTCACCTTCCCCGCCACTGTCCCTCTGCAGACTCTCGTGTCCACACAACTTGCTGTCCTGCCCACAATAAACGCTGAGAACACAGCGGGTCAGGCAGCACCTGTCTGACAAAGTTAATGTTTCCGGTCAAACACCTTCCGTGAGAGCTGGAAAAGGGAGAAGACGTGGGTTTTGCAGAGAAGCTGTGGAGGGATGGATGTGTCAACATCATTTCCTCACACCCTGCCACCCAGCCAACTCTTCCCCTCTGCCCATCCTTCCGAAATGTCAAACACCCCTGAATATTCAGTTCCCAGCCTGTCACCTTGCAATCCTCTGAAATGTCCATCAGATCATTTTTGTTTCTATGTTCGTTACATATTGTTTGTTTGTGTCATTAACTCCTCTATTGCTATGTGCACTCAGAGAAAGAACCTTTATCTTATCAGCTTCCCCTGCCCTATCTCTGTTTGCTGATGCCTTCCTACGTGCTACTGTCTGCCCTTCCCTCATCTCCCACCCCGGTGCTCCAACTTCGATGGGAGTTCTTACATCTTGAACCCCACCCAGACTGAAATCTCTGGTTGGTACAGTGGTTCCTTCCTTTGGTCGAATATGCCATCATGCTCAACGTTTAGTCTACATTCAAAATTTATTAGAGTACAGACCACAAAACTACAACAAGGTCTGCCCCCAACACCAGGTAAGGCAGCAGGTTTCCTTCCCTGAAGGGCAACAGTGAACCAAATGGGTTATATAACACTCCAGTGTTTTGTGATTACCACTACTGAAGCTAGATTTCTTTTTCCAATTGCAGATTATTTAATTACTTGAATTTAAATTCTCCAGCTGTCCATGGTGGAATTTGAACTTGTGTCTCTGTGTCCAGGCTGAACCACAGTTTTGTTATAGCCAGAGTCTGCATTGACTAGGCCTCAGGGACACTTGAATGAAAGGTTCCCTGGTGCCCTTCAGTTAATTTGACCATGTATCCCATTCCCTGACTGTGACCTGCTTCTCCTGAGTCACGTAAATTCTGGGAGAAATTCTGAGGTATAAATTAACAGGTTCCTGCACAGCAAGTGCTTAATGTTACACTTTTCAGAGTAATTGCAATGTAATTTCCCGAATTGTCCACATATTGGAACAATCACACACATTTCAGTGTGTTGAGATTGATTAATTGCATTTGCTTTCAGTTCGCCTGATGTATAATTACTATTAAATTCTGTACTGTCATGCTGTGTTTCAAATAACTTGGAAAACAAAATGGTTCAAGAGTCCATTGTGTGTCCTGTCTTACCCCAGGGAAGGTCTTTGTGCACTGTGCCTTTGGATACAGCAGGTCAGTTACCCTGGTGTTGGCCTACCTAATGACTTACCATCACCTCTCGCTGTTGGACGCAGTCAACACAGTGGCTGAACGCAGGCGCATTTTCCCCAATCGAGGGTTTTTAAAGCAGTTACGGACCTTGGACATAAAATTACAACAAGGAAGGAAGGTTTGACTTCTGAGAATGGGCTCTTACTGTGGACTGGTGAATACTCAATAATTCCTGTCTGCAGAACCACGAATGTTCACCATTATATACTTGTGGTAAAACACGTCCCACTGAGGTACTTGTCAGCAGAGATGGAATTCATTTGCATGATTATTTTAGTAAAATTAGCATTCATCCCATTGGTAAACACATCTACTTGTATTTCACTATTACTGTTACAAGTCCCTCCACTGACACCAACATTAATCAGATGTTAGCATTCTCTCAGCTCAGTGACCATACAGACCAGTCACTGGATCGGACTGCATGATATTCTATTCATGTTATAAGTAATTCTTTGCAGCTTAACTGTGAATAAATATTCAGATTCTCGCACGAGCTGCCATACTCCATTTGGAACAATGTCATTCACTGATTAAGGAGCTTATCATTTGTTGAAATGTTTCTGTATTCATAAAGAGTTGTTATTACCTGGAGACAGTTGGTTTTAATAAAAATTAATTTTTAAGACTCAGGTGGAACTTTGCCTCTGACATGGAAAACAGTCTGTTCAATCTGAATAAACTCTTCAATGCAAACTCAATTGACAGCTGACACAGTTCTCTGGGGTTAAGAATTCCAAAGATTTACAAAGCACAGAGAAGACATTCCCCCTTTTCTGAGAACCCAGTGGCCAATCTCTTATTGTGAGACCTCACCTCCCACTAGGAAAATATCCTCACAGCATCTACTCTGTCTGGTTCCCTCATGTGCTTTAGTTGTCTAATCTCCAGGTAGCATGGACTCACTCTGCCTATCTCATAGCACAACCTCTTCACCCCAGGAATTCATCTCCACAGCACTGCATCCAATGCAAAGTGAGACGAAAACAGCAGGACTCCAGATGTGATGTCACACAAGATGCTGGAGGAACTCAGCAGGTCAGGCAGCATCTATGGAGGAAAATAGTCGACATTTCAGATCAAGACTCCTCATCTGACCTGCTGAGTTCCTCCAGCATCTCATGTGTTGCTCCAGATTCCAGCATCTAGTCTCTTGGGTCAGACTTCCTTATTCTTGTATATTCCATCTCTCTCACAATAAAGGTATTTGCCTTCCTATTTACTTGTTGCACTTGTGTTGCTTGTACAAGGACACCTAGTGTTCATTAGTCTCACAACATTGAAAGGTGATATTCTACTTTTCTATCTTTCCTACCAAAGTGGATGACCTCAATTTTTCCACATTAAATTCCATTTGCCACTTTTTTACGCACTCACCTAACCTTGCGATATCCCTTTGCAGACTCATTTTGGTCTCCTCTGAACTTAGTTTCTAACCCACTTCATATCCTCAGCAAACTAATGCACAAACCCAGTCCCTTCACCTGTCAACACCATAAATGTAAATGGTCAGGGTGCTGGAACCTACCTCTGATGACCCCTATTAGTTACACTTTGCTGATGTAAAATTGACCATTTATGTGTACCCTCTGGTGAACCAGTTCTCTATCTACAATATTACAACTCCTTCCATCCAATGACACTTTATCTTCTGCAGTAATCTTTCATGTGATATATTACAGAAAGACTATAGAAAAGTCATATATACTACATGGGCTGGTTTCTCCTTATCTACCCTGCTACATACATCCTCAAAGAGCTCTGAACCACTGCCATCTCATTCACACGGTGACACAGCTCTGCTCCCACCGTTCCACTGCTGGACTCTGGCCGCACCAATATTCCCTCTGCCACTTGTAGTGGCAAACTCCAATTTTGTGGCAAAATCCAAACTCCAAAAAAAAAATTGCCAAACTCCACTCAAACATCAGTTGCAAATCCAAGATTCTAAGCAGTTCCAAGACTTTAACTGAAACCAAGGTTCAAGGTCCTTGTGGAACATTGTGAGGCAATGAACTTTAGTTTGACACAACCGAAGCAAAGCTTTATTAGTTGTGGCATGCTCATTCTGTGCTGATGTAAGTTGACTGATCAGCATTACTGCAGCTTGTGACAATTGCTTGCAATCTCCAAATCTCATTCCAATCAACCTCCATTAGAATCCCCATTAGATATATAAGTAATGAAGGAGAATGTTTCTAAATAACCAACAACACATTACCTAAGTGCTGGAGTCTCCTGAACACCTGCCACTTCACCAGTAAAACTGCATTTCAACTGAATTTGTTCTCTTTCTTTTAATCCAAGTCCAGTCTCACTGCAGTCGGCATTCAGTCCAACCTTCGAGTGAACCCTACAGATGATAATGAGCTCTCTCCACTCTACCTCACACACGTTCTACTTCATTGTCCTCACCAAGGGCAAGCATGGAAGGGGACAAGTGACCAACTCATTCCATAGAAAAGTTTATCACCAGCATCAAAGGCGCTGAGAAAGCAGAGAAATTGGTTAATACCTGGACCTAATTTAGATGCCTGGACTGAATTAGTTAAACTCAGTTTTGCCTTTAACATGCTGCCTTTCCTCCATTAAACCACTCAGACAAATCACAATGAATTTGTTCGGGATGACCGTTACCATTTCTGGAGGCTTCCTCAGCAGGAAGGTCGCACACAGCAGCCTGAAGCTGCAAAGGTCTTTCATGTGGTATCTTGAAGTCCCCCAGTCCTCTGGCATCTGCTGAGTGTCTATGGAAGGACGGAGAATCTGTGGTCAAGCCTTCCATAATTTCTACCTTCAGCATCCCATCAACACCTGATAACTTATTCACTCTAAATGCGGGCAGGCTTTTCGGTTACTTTTCTTGATCAATTTTTAATCCATCCAACATTGCAGTCACTTAGTCTTTTACTGTAAATAGAGCAGCATAGAGTGACGGAGTTGTACAGCACAGAATGGGCCCTTCAGCCCATCATGTCCATGCCGACCTTTTGTCCATCAACACCAATGCCATTTTCCTGCATTAGGTCTGTATCCTTCTATACCTTGTCCATCCCAGTGTCTGTCTAAGTGCCTTGTAAACACAGTAGTTGCATCTGATTCCACCACCTCCCCTGGCAGTGAGTTCCAGTTATCACCAACTCTCTGTGTAAAGACTTACCCCTCAGATCCACTTTTAAAACTCCTTCCTTTCACCTTAAACCTGCACCTTCTTGTTTTTGATACCCCTACCCTGGAGAGAAGATTCTGACTGCCTACCCCATCTTTAACCTTGTACACCACCACCAGCTCACCTCTCAGTCCCCTTCACTCCAGGGAAGACAAGCCCAGCCTCTCCAACCTCTCCCCATAACCAAATAATGTCCAGACAACGTCCTGGTGAACCTCCTCTGCACCCTCTTCAGGGAAACCACATCCTTCTTGTGGAGTGGTGAGAATTCCAAGCCCACTCTGCTCATCAACATTGCTCGGTGCCCTACCACTTACACCAAATGTCCCAACTGTATCTGACTTCCCAAAGTGCATCACGTCACACTTGTCAACATTTTCTTCCTTGGTAAAGATGTGCCAAGGTCTCAGTGTCTCTGCCTCCAAACCTCCATCCCTCCATCTCTCCATCCCTCCATCCCTCTGTCCCTCCATCCCTCTGTCCCTCCATCCCTCTGTCCCTCCATCCCTCTGTCCTTCCATCCCTCTGTCCTTCCATCCCTCCATCCCTCCATCCCTCTGTCCTTCCATCCCTCCATCCCTCCATCCTTCCAACCCTCCATCCCTCCATCCCTCTGTCCTTCCATCCCTCCATCCCTCTGTCCTTCCATCCCTCCATCCCTCCATCCCTCCATCCCTCTGTCCTTCCATCTCTCCATCCCTCTGTCCTTCCATCCCTCCATCCCTCCATCCCTCTGTCCTTCCATCCCTCCATCCCTCTGTCCTTCCATCCCTCCATCCCTCCATCCCTCCATCCCTCTGTCCTTCCATCGCTCTGTCCTTCCATCCCTCCATCCCTCCATCCCTCTGTTCTTCCATCCCTCCATCCCTCCATCCCTCCATCCCTCCATCCCTCTGTTCTTCCATCCCTCCATCCCTCCGTCCCTCCATCCCTCCATCCCTCTGTCCTTCCATCCCTCCATCCCTCCATCCCTCTGTCCTTCCATCCCTCCATCCCTCCATCCCTCCATCCCTCCATCCCTCTGTCCTTCCATCCCTCCATCCCTCCATCCCTCCATCCCTCTGTCCTTCCATCCCTCCGTCCCTCCATCCCTCTGTCCTTCCATCCCTCCATCCCTCCGTCCCTCCATCCCTCTGTCCCTCCATCGCTCTGTCCCTCCATCCCTTGTTTCAGAAGACACTCACTTTCTCTTTGCCTCCTAATTCCCATCCCCTCTCTGAGCTCTGGTGTTAAACCAACATCCCACCCATTCATCGACCTGACACCACGTCAGGTCTCTCCCCCTCGTTAGTCAGGGAACCCTGGTGTTACCAGCCCCCCCCCATCCAACCTCCACCCCCCCCACCCAACATCCACCCCCACCACACCCAACCTCCACCCCCCCACCCAACCTCCACCCCCCCATCCAACCTCCACCCCCCCACCCAACATCCACCCCCACCACACCCAACCTCCACCCCCACCACACCCAACCTCCACCCCCACCCCCACCCATCCTCCACCCCCCCACCCAACCTCCACCCCCCCCACCCAACCTCCACCCCCACCACACCCAACCTCCACCCCCACCCCCACCCAACCTCCACCCCCACCCCCTGGTGTGAACCCTGGCATTACCCACCCCCACGCACACCACCAACCCCAGCCCCAGCCCCACCCCCACCCAACCTCCACCTCCAACCCCTCCCTCCACCCCCACCTCAACCTCCACCCCCACCCCCACCCCACCCCCACCCCCACCCTCACCTCCTGGTGTGAACACACTCAGACTGAGTCAGTTGTTAATAGATATGAAATGGAGCATGAATCACAGCTGTCTGGAAATGTCAAACCCAGTGCTATGGATACAACGTCACTGCAATCACAGCACTAGCCACTTCAACAGAGAGCTTTGGGAAGGACGGACAAGCCTAAAAGAGCAATATTTCCAGAAAAACTGGTGTAACATGGCAGCAGCAAGGTCTCAGCCCGAAGATGATCCAGATCCCTCCAACAGCAGCACAATCCGTGACTCAGGAACCCCTTCTGTTCTAGAACTGGAGGACATTCTGGAGAGCAGCAGAGTGCCGTTAAACCATGTTGATGAAGTTTGGCCTAACCTATACATTGGAGACTTGTAAGTTCAGACATGACCACAGCAAACAACTACCAGGACTTGTAACTCAGGCAGATTTATTTCAATAGCCTTATTGTTGGCAAAGTAAGAAGACATTACTATTATTTTGGTCATTAAGCTGCTTGCAGAAGGGTAAGAGGAAACAGTGGTTTGTCACACTAGGCTCATTGTGTCCACAGCTGCCAGAAGTGTGGGCAAGACAAGGTGCTTCAGGTCAGTCCTTTCCAGAGCACCTTTCAAATCTCCTTCACATTGTCCCACTACACCAATGAAATACTTTAGAACCGCTGTAGCAAAGAAAGATAATGTACAAGGTCTTGTGGTCAGTTAAAGTTCATGGGAGGATTTTATTTCCTAGACCAACAGCAAATCTGAAATGAAAACACACACATTTATTGGGAAAAAGCATCCATGTTTCATTCTTTTCTCAGGAAGCCCCACAGGAATGTTATTTGTTCAGCAGATGGCTCACCGACCATTACTTTACGTAAGAGGTTAGACAGTGAATGTCTGCAGACTATTTGACTACAGCAGGTATCACAGCCAATCCTGAGCTCATCCAATATATTCCACAGGGGTGTGAGATCCAGAGCAAGAGGCTGAACCAATTCTGTTCAGTTTCTGCAGTTGAATTAGCACTGGTTGACTGATTGACCAACCCTGCAGAGAGCAGCACTGAGCCATAGACAATCCCAAAGGAAACAAGTTCACCCTGTGTCTTTTCCCATTGCAGGGTAATAGCCCATGACCGAAAACAATTGAGAAGGCTGGGAATCACTCACGTGTTAAATGCTGCTCATTCCAAATGGGGCAGTAAAGGAGATGCCATCTTCTACGGCAGGAAGATAAAGTATTTCGGCATCACAGCTGATGATTGTCCAGAGTTTGACCTGAGCAGCTACTTCTACACTGCAGCTGAACTCATACACCAAACACTGAGGAATCCAGATGGTAAGACGTGTTCTGGTCAGTGTTAATGATGACAGAATCAGTCCTGATTAATTAACATTATATGGAACACCTAACTCACACAGAAAGGTAGTGCGCCCTGGTTTGTGAAGTACAATTGTCGAGTTTTTTCGATCGGAGTCATTCTTCAGTAGCCCACAAGAGTGATGAGCATTCCCCAACACTCATAGCTTGCTGCTGGCAGGAACTCACACTGTCCAGGGAGCAGGGGACAATTCAGCAGTGTGGAAACAGAAAATGCTGGAAACACTCAGCAGGTCAGGCAGCGTCTGTGGAGAGAGACAGTTAATGTTTCGGGTCTGGGACCCTTCGTCAGAACTCAAAAGGAGAGAAAGATAGAGGGTGGGTTCATTAACTGCCTCTCGCCTCAAGGCTGGTGGGTCATCCTGAACCCTAACTCTGACTGTTCCCCCGGTTTGGCTATCGAGTTGCTCCAGGGCAGTCCTGGCGACCCATCCATCCCGGCCCCCATCACCCTGATCCCATGTGACCCGGCACCATCCCTGCTGTGTTGTGGGGGAGCTCCTGTCTGATTACAGGCCCCATGGGGAGCTGTCTCAGGCCACTGGTCCCCAGGCACCCGGTGATGTACCCACACCACTGCGGATCCTTACCAACTCTCCTGGGTCCACTGGTGGTGAGCACTGCCAACAGGGGTTGGCACAGAGAGTGAGAGAGGGATTCATGGGCAGGAGCAGACTCCCCCAGATACAGACAGAGCCACAGAAACAAAGAAAAGTCCTCCCAACAGTTGCTGTTGCATAGAACATAACCAGCGCCAGCACTGACAGATAGACCCAGCCCAGCTGATCCTGGCTCTCCCATAGGATCACGGACTACTTACACTGAGGCCATTCAACCATCATGTCTGCACTAATCAGTAGAGAGCCACCCTAACTAACCCCACTGAGCAGCAGATCCCAGCTCCTCCTGTACAATTACCACCAGAGGCTCTGCCACCCTTTCAGGCAGTGAGTTCCGGACCCCACCACCATCTGGGTGGGAAGATATTTCCTTATTTTCCCTCTAATCCTTTGGATTAAATGTTGAGATGGGCTCAGTGTGCATTCTGACGAAATGTTCAGGGTTGGGTCTTGCTGGGTCAGGATGGTCTGCTCAGCATTACTGCTGGGTCCTCTGCCCCTGACCAATAGAGATGTGTGTGGTCCACAACAAGTCTCTGTTCCCATGTCCCGTAAACACCTCTGGGTCAGATCAGCTCAGGATGGACGTGGTCAAATTTCGTATGGTTTTGGATTGATGAGGCTTAGGTCAGGTCACGCTTCGATTGGCTGCGGTTGCCATGGCACCAGGTTAGCTGCGGCTGGGTGAGTTTAGACTGGTTGTAGTTGCTTGGGCTCAGATAGGCCTTTGTCAGGTTGGGTCAGCCTCTGATTGGCTGTTCTCTGGTTAGGATGGGTTTGGATTGGGTACAGTCAGGCTGGGCTCTGATCGGCTACGGTTGGGTGTGGTTCAGGCTGGGTTTTAACTTCATACCCGAGCAAACAGCCAGAGACCAGATCTGCACAGGTGGTCATCATTCCTGGTACAGTGATGTACTCGTGGCCCAGCCAGGGACGGAGCACTGGGAGATTTCTCACCGTTTGTACAGCTGTTGTGTAGACACTTCCAGTTAGAATCACAATCATCCAGAGAGCCCGGTGGAGTGAGACTTTTGGACAAAACTACTGTTGTGGACTGTGAACACTGAATCCAAAGCCAGCGTCTCGCACTGAAGGAGCCAGGCCAAGCTTCGTCACGGTTTTCAGTGTGAACCATTTGTGATCAGATACCTTTGTTGGGATCAGGGTTTCAGAGTCAGGATGTGATGGTTTCTAACACTCTTGTGACTCAGAACTTGAGGTGGAGAAATATCTCACCACGGCACAAAGGAGCTGAGTTGGCAGAAATCTGTGGATGTCTCTCAAGGGACCAAATACTGCCAAAAATATGAAATGAAAACAGAAAACCTGCAAACACTTGCAGGTCAGGCATGTTCCTCTGTACCTCTCACCATAGGTGCTGCTTGACCTGCTGAATAGTTCCAGAACTTTCTGATTTTAT
Source organism: Pristis pectinata (assembly GCF_009764475.1). Taxonomy (NCBI): domain Eukaryota; kingdom Metazoa; phylum Chordata; class Chondrichthyes; order Rhinopristiformes; family Pristidae; genus Pristis; species Pristis pectinata. The sequence continues at coordinate 26,733,322 of NC_067434.1, forward strand.
TAATTTTTATTAATCTGGTTGACAATTCACTGAAGACAACATGTCACAGACGCTTGGCTGAACAAAGACACCTCAAATATAAAGAAGTGAAATGCAGAATTATGATAATAAACTAATGAGTAACATGAAAACAAAGTGTAGCAGCTCATCCAGGTGCGAAGGAAGGGACCAGTGAGAGCCTCAAAGCAGAAGGAGGAGCTTACAGTGGGAAGGAAGGGACTGGCAGAGAAATTAGACAAATACCTTGAGTCTGCCTTCATGATTAATGAGCCAGGAAACTGGAAGCTCCAAAGGAGCTGATGATCTGGATCTCAGCGATTGGAAAGAGGTGGCTGCAGAGACACTTGGTGGATCCAGTAGAGGAGATGAGTGGACCCAGAGATGTGGTGGTGTGGGTTTTCAAAAAACATTTAACAGGGTCCCACAGAGGATGTTGGTGAACAAGGTTGGAGCACAGGGAATCGTGGGTACTATACTAGCACTGGCTGAAGGAATGGAGGGATGTGGGGAAAGGGCGTGCTGAGGTCAGCCAGGATGTTGTGGAATGGCGGGACAGGATCAGGGGGCTGAAAGGCCAACTCCTGCCCCCAATTCTCATGTGCTAATGAACAATGAAATGTTCACTGACAAACCCAGGAGGCTGTTCCATTTTCTAACCTGCTTCCTTCTCCTGGTTTTATTTCCTGAAGTTGGGTTTACCGGGAATTGTTCACATTCACCAAAAGTTTCACCAAGCCCCTTCTCCACAGAAGCCCATCACCCAGGCTGAGCCAGTACAAGGACCACACCCAAGGTCTGTGCACTCCACCTGCTACTGTGGGTCACAGGAGAGAATGTCCGTCCTCACGACCTTCAACCCTCCACCAAAACACAGCCCATCTTCCCTACATCCCTCCCCCCCCCAACACCCTGGAGTCCTGTGGGTAACGGTTAGTCAAATGTACAGACGATGTGTGACTCCTGGGCATCTTCAGGCCAGTATCTCGTGAAACCAATGCTGGGACCCACACACAACCTCTCGACAGGTTGGAGTTTAGGGACCTTGGTGAGTGGTGGGCTCTGGAACTGGGTGCTGGAGAGGCAGAAACAGAAATCTTGCCTCAGTGAAGGGGAACTGGCTTCCTCAGACTGCCCATCAACTGCAAGGCTCTGGACCGAGATTTGGAATGAAATTCATTCTTTGGTTGGCCCTAGGGTTAGGGTTTGAACAGTGCAGGGTCCTACAATCTTTCAATGTAATTCACATCTGACTGCCTGGAATTAAAGCATCCAATCCCTGTCTCTGTCCCTGTCTGTCTGTATCGTTCAGCGAAGCTTCTGGTGCACTGCATCCTGGGATTGAGCAGGTCAGCTTCCCTCCTGCTGGCCTACCTGATGATCTATCACGAGCGGTCCCTGCTCCAGGCAGTTCACAGGATGGTTTTGTTCAGACCGATCTCACCCAACTGCGGATTTCTGGAACAGTTACGCAACTTGGACATTGAGTTAAATGAAAAGAAGAAGCAGCGTTTGCAGAGGGAGTTGTTGACTCCCCAGAGGATGGAGGGACAACAAATTCAGGCAGAGCCAGTGTCCTTTGCAGAAGACCCATGACTTCATTAAAGAGCCATTGCTGACCTGCAGAGAGCTTACTCGCCAGCTGAACTTCTGCAATAACTTCTGCGAGAGGCTGTATCTAATGCTCCTGCTCACTTTGCTTATTTGTCTTTTGACTCTTTATTGAAACCACATCAAGTCTCTAAACAGAGTTTGTACAAGGTACCTCGGCTGACAATGTCAGCAGCCACTGCCCCCAGACTCCAGCCCCACTCTTCTGCCACCTCCCACCGCTCCACACCCACAGGGGTCTTCATTAAATTGTGTAACCGGCACAGAGTCACAGAGAGACAGAGCACAGAAATAGGCCCTTCAGCCCACCCAATCTGTGCTCACCATCCACCCCGCATTTACACCAATCCTACACTGATCCCATTTCATTCTCCCCACATTCCCATCAACTCCCCCCAGATTCTACCCCCCACCCACACACTGAGGGCAATTTACAGCGACTAATTAACCCAACGACCCGCATTTCTTGGGATGTGGGAGGAAGCTGGAGCACCCGGGGGAAACCCATGTGGTCACGGGGAGAACGTACAACACACAAACACCAGAAGTTAGGATTGAACCCATGCCTCTGGTGCTGAGAGGCGGCAGCTCTCTCCACTGCACTACTGATCCACCCTGCGGTCCTCCCTCTCCCCGCCAGGGGTGGCAGAGACTTCAGAATTCACGTCCCTGCTCTCACTAAACCTCACTGCCCTGAGTCATAGAGTCACACAACATGGACACAGGCCTTCAGCCCACAAGTTCATGTTGACCAGCAACCACCCATTTACACCAATCCCACCTTGTCCTCCGCACATTCCCATCAGCTCCCCCCAGATTCAACACACCACGGCCTATTTACAGCGACCGATTCACCTACCAACCTGCACATCTTAGGGATGTGGGATGAAACCAGAGCACCTGGGGTGAATACGACATAGCCACAGGTAGACAGCACTGTAGGTCAGGGTTGAACCCAGGTCACTGGAGCTGTGAGGCAGCAGCACTACCTGCTGCACCCCTGTGCCGACAGCTACTGGTGGTTGCAGTCTGAATATTCCCTCTTCTGTAACCGAGGGCCCTTTCCTCTGCCCCTCCTCACCCCAGACTGAGGGGGGACGTAGAGTGAGTTGGCTTTTTGTTTCAATAGGTCATTGTTGGGCCACATTTCACCGGGAGGTTTCAGTGTAACTGACGTTCCACAATAACGAACATTGGAACATGCAACATTACTGAGGAACACAGAAAATCCACTGGCCACATAGCTGTTGGCAACACCGAGATAGCAGTGGGCATGCTGTGGGCAGGCTTCCCCCTCTCCTCAAAGTGCTGTTATTTGTTTCACCTGTGTTTCCAAGGAGAAGATCACAGAATATTAAGTGCCCACAATGTTTGGCAATTTTGTAAAATGTTGCTGGCAACTCACGATAGTGAAATAAAGCACCTTGTTCTCTCAGCAGGTTTTTAATGTCAATGTCATTTAAAAACATGTTGTTGAGTTTTCCCTCTGAACCAAAATGTTTTTTAATGTTTCTATCCAAATGTGAAGTTTTTATAAAGTGCAGGGAAGGAATTAGTAAAGATCGACTGAATGCGTTGGTTTCAGTGGCTGTTGGTTACACTCTGCTGCTGTTGAGCCTGTGACTGGCAGCTCAGGGATGGCCTGTGGATTGCCAGATGATATCACCCACTGACACCGTCTCACATGCTCTGCTCAGTGAACCGACGGGGAAGGCACTTTCCACAGCTTCTGAGCTGGTGAACAGGGAAGAACAGGACATAAACTCCCGGTCCAACATTGGAAGGTAAGTCCCACAGGACTCCACTCTGTAATGGGGATAGAGACGATGTCAGTGCCAGTTTAATGGCTGCTGCCTAGCAGAGGAACAATCTGACATTTTGCAGCCGGGAGCAGTGTTTACTGGAAAAGGCAGGACAGTTATGTGGTTGTTTGATCAACTTTGGCTGAAGATTGGGACATTTCTCAAGGCACTTCAAAGCTGAATGACCTGTGCTACATGGTTGTAGTTACATTGTCTCTTTGCACCCAGCATGTCCTCTGCAGGTATGTGACTAAGTATTAGGTCCTTGACGCCATGGTTTGGGGCTCTGATGGTCTGAGGCATTGCTAGAATGCAAGTTCATACCTCAGTGTCAGTGTGGGGTCCTGTTGTACCCAGTGCCAGCAATGGAGGTTGAAGTGAGGGCACAAGTCAGGGCCTTGGGGCAAGTGCAAAAATCCTGGAGGTACTTCCACTGGTCTGAGAATTTAATCACTTCCAAGTCTCAATGACTTTAATATTCATCCTATCATCCTCAGGCTATGACAACATAAACTTGTCAGAGAAAATGAGGCAAAGTATTCAACCCAGTAAAGTTCAGTCGGAAACTGAAATCGTTTCCATGAGGAATACTTCAACAAGTTTGTAAATGCTCTGAGAGACAAACATGAGATTCCTTACAGCAGATTTATTTTTACATGTGTGGTATTTAAAGGCAGTGTCCATTGGCCACAGTTCACTTTTTCAATTTTTGATTGGCCTTCTAAGGTTTCCCAGGTTATAAATAGAATCTGCCGTGAGATTCCTGGTGGGGCACTGACTGAATCTATACACAGACACTGGATCAAAGCCCACACAATCCAGTACAATACTGACTCCTTCCGGGAATAAAACTGTACTTAAAGAGAGCCTTAACCAGCCTTAGGATGTCCCAGACCACAGTGCAGTCAGTCTTGTGATGTGGGAACCATGGGCTCCATAACACCCTCAGCAAACGTCCACAGATAGGAGAGGGATGCCCAGGTAAAGGTGTGCAGCCTCTTGCTGACCCACACTGAAGTAACCAGCTGACAATGGATTGCAGCCTCTCCTGTTTCATCCCCTCCTGCCAGCCAATGCCATGGCAGCAGTGGCCGCCCTCTGCCCCGATCACTGGGGAAAGTGGCTGATAGTGCAGGCAGACTCACTGCAGGTCCCGATGTTCTGCAGGATTTACCCCCCACCCCAGCTGATGAGGGGAGAAGTGTGCCTTTTGTTTCCTTGGTCTAAACATACAAGATGGAGGCTGTCCACTTCCACTGAATGGGACTGACCCAGAGCCAGGATTTACCCCCTCCTCCCCCCAGAGCTGAGGTTCCAGCTTACCCCTCAGATTTCCTTTACATTTCTCCCCTGTCACCTGAAACCTGTGCCTTCTGGTTCTAGACTGGCTGCCCTGGGAAAAATACTCTGATTCTCTACTCTACCTACGCCCCTCATGATCTTATAAACCTCTGTAAGGTCCCTCTCACCTCTGACATTCCAGCGAGAACAAACCCAGCCTGTCCACTCTCTCCCCATATCTCCAGCCCTCCATTCCAGGCAACGTCCTGGTGAGTCTCTTCTGCACACCCTCCGTTGCTACCACATCCTTCCTGTAGTGTGGTGACCAGAACTGGACAATTTAGCTAATGTTTTCTATAATTGCAACCTGACATCCCAACTGTTATACTCAATGAAGCCAAGCAAGTGAAATGTTCATGACACTCCCCGATCTATCAAATATCAGGGAGCTTAGCATGCAGGCACACTAAGTAACTAGGAAGCCAAATGGATTGTTAGTTTCTATTCAAGAGGGACGGGGTCCAAGTGTGAGGCCGTCTATGTACAACAGGCCAACTGCAGAAGCAACCTCAGTGCAGATTGGTGTCAAACAAGGCTGCTTTTCACCCAACACTTTTCTCAGTCTTTCTCTTCACAAAGCTGCACTGCATCTCCAACAAACTCCCTCTGGGAGCTAATCCAGAACCAAGGTCACTAACCTCAGTAATCAGGCAGCTGACACTTGCATCGCGCACACTTGGAGGGTCCTGTGCAGGTCGGAGAACGTTTTAGTTTCCTTATTCAAGGAAGGATATAGATGTCTTGGAGTCAGTGCAGGGAAAGTTCATGAGATTGATGCCTGGGATGGAAGGCTGTGCTGAGATTTGGCAGGATGGTCCTTTAGCCTGTTTAGAAGAGAGGTGACCTCATTGAAACATTCAAGGTTCTAAAGGGTCGGTCAACCACACTGCTGTGTGTTTGGAATTATTTTTGTTTCAAAACAAAGTAGTCATTGGAGGGGGGTGTTGCAGCTCATAAGGGAATGACGTTATTCTCTGGGTTTCAGCATGGAAGGATCATCCCACAGACGCAGGTCTCGCTCTGGTTTGCAGAGTGGAACTGAAGATGACTATGAACCTCCTCCAATGTCAGAGCTCCAGAAATGTCTGTGGACAAGAGCGTCCTCGAGTCACGTGGACCAGGTTTGGCCGAACCTTCACCTGGGAGATGCGTAAGACCCCAGCCTTACAATTACCCACCTTATACCTGAAAACCAGGGAGTTTATGGACTGGGTTCCAGTGGGAAACACTCCAACGAGTCCACCCCATTGGTACAGGCACCACTGCCATTTTAACCATCAAACTTCTTTACATTACCTGCCAGCAGATGTCATTGGCTGGTTGCCAGTTCAGTGGGGAAGGGGAGTGTGGGAATCTGGGGAAGGGGATTCTTTTATTAATTCAAGAGTTGTGGGCTACACAGGCTGAGCCAGCATTTAATTGCCCCTCCGTAGTTACCCTGGAAAAGGTGGTGGTGAGCTGCCTTTTTTAACCGCTGCAGTCCTTGAGGTGTGGGTGTACCCACAGTGCTGTCAGGGAGGGAGTTCCAGGATTTTGACCCAGTGACGGTGAAGGAACGGCGATATATTTCCAAGTCAGGATGGGGTGTGACTTGGAGGGCAACTCCCAGGGGGTGGTGTTCCCCGTGCTTGTGCTGCCCTTGTCCTTCTAGCTGGTAGAGGTGGTGGGTTTGGAAGGTGCTGCCTGAGGGGTTTTGGTGAGTTGCTGCAGTGCATCGTGTAGATGGTCCACACTGCTGCTGCTGTGTGTCGGTGGTGGGGTGAGCGAGTGGTGGTGGACGGGGTGTCTATCAATTAGGCCTGTATGGTGTTTAGGTTCTTGGGTGATGTGGAAATCTGGGGAAGGGGATTGGGAAGACGAGTGCAGGAAACTGGGGAAGGGGATCAGGAAGGGGAGATGGGAACCCGGGGAGGAGATACCAGCTCCACAAAGAGAGGTTGGAAACTTACCCACTGACCAGGTATTTAACAGCGACTGAGGCCAGGTTAAAGCTGCATATATTTGTCTTCAAAACTTTGTGCAGTCAAATCAGAAATGCTCAGGATTGAACACACCTCCCCACCCTGTCACCTGTAAGGATGCCATCCCCTCCTCCCAGTTCATCCCATGATGAGGCTTTCCATTCTGGGACATCAGAGGTGTTCTACTTTTTCAGTGACCAGGGTTTCCCTTCCACCACCATCAATGCTGCCCTCAGCCGCATCTCCTCCACTTCCCGCACGTCTGCCCTCACCCCCTCCCCCGCCGACATAACGGGGACAGGGTTCCCCTTGTCCTCACCTACCACCTCACAAACCTCTGCATCGAACACATCATTCTCCGCAACTTCTGCCCCCTCCAATGGGATCCTACCACTAGGAACATCTTCCCCTCACCCCCTTTCTTTGCTTTCCACAGGGACTGCTCTCTCTGTGACTCCCTTGTCCACTCGTCCCTCCCCACTGATAACCCCCCTGGCACTTATGCCTGCAACCGCACCAAGTGCTACACCTGTCCCTACACCTCCTCCCTCACCACCATTCAGGGCCCAGACAATCCTTCCAGGTGAGGCAGCGCTTCACCTGGGAGTCTGAGGGTGTCATTTATTACATCCGGTGCTCCTGGTGCGGCCTCCTCTACATCGGTGAGACCCGACACAGATTGGGTGACCGCTTCGTCGAGCACCTTCGCTCCATCCACCGCAACAGCCAGGACCTCCCAGTGGCCGCCCACTGCAATTCCACATCCCACTCCCACACTGACATGTCTATCCATGGCCTCCTCTACTGCCACGTTGAGGCCAGACACAGGTTGGAGGAACACCTCATACTCTGCCTTGGGAGTCTCCAACCTGATGGCTTCAACATTGATTCCTCTAACTTCTGGTAACCCCTCCCCTTATTTTTCTCACCCCCCCCCCACCCTTTGTCTTCCCTTATTCATGTGGCTCCCTTCCCCCACCTCAATGACCAGCCCATCTCCTCTCTTCCCCTCCCCCATCCTTATTCCATGGTCCACTGTCCTCTCCTACCGGATTCCTCCTCCTTCAGCTCTTTGCCTCTTCTACCTATCACCTCTCAGCTTATTACATCTTCTCCCCCTCCCCCACTCACCACCTTCCTCCTCACCTGGACTCACCTGTCACCTGAACTCACCTGTCCCCTGCCTGCGTGTGCTCCTCCCCCTCCCCCCACCTTCTTACACTGGCTTCTGCCCTCTTCCTGTCCAGTCCTGATGAAGGGTCTCGGCCCGAATCGTCGACTGTTTATTTTCCTCCACAGACGCTGCCCGACCTGCTGAGCTCCTCCAGCACTTTGTGTGTTGCTCCAGATTCCAGCAGCTGCAGAATCTCTGGTGTCTCTGCTCAACAGCAGATTTTTTTGAATGATTTTGACTCCCCGCTTACCCCACTTCCAAATATTCACTGGAATGTTGACAGTGCCTCTTTAATGTATGTTAATGCAAATCTAGGACCAGCAATAGGCCAGTTAGCCTTTTCAGCCTAATTTTCATTCCATGACAATTTGTTAACCTAATTCTTGTGAGTTATTCCAGTTATGGTTAGGGCCGTGCCCTTCCATTGGTAATGTCCCTGAAACTTATAAAACACCAAATTGGCACGGACGGGATGGTGAGAGAGATTCCTGTCAGCTGTGAATTATGAAGACTTGTTGCCTATGGCACCTGGGAAAGGATCTCTCAGCCTCACCCTCCGTCTCCCTGTGAGTTACAGGGTGTTTCTGCATTTGGATAGTAATTGGTGAAACAGATGTTACAGCGAGTGAAGTTTGGTATTGAACAGTGCGAGTACACCTCAACAAGGAGGTTTGTATTCTTGCAACGTCCAGGCAAGGAAGGGAACGATTCAAACTGTGGAGTCTCTCTCCACCAAGTGAGAAATTGTTCCCAGAAACTTTAAACATTTAAAACCAACTATTACACAATTCTTATATTTCCTGTTTGGCTCATTTTTCCCTATCTTGCCCTCTCTCTGCCTGATCTTGCTTCCCATTATTTCTCTTTATGTACTTGGATTGACTCAATTTCACCCCAATTCCGCCTTTTTCTCCTCCTTGTATCTCAATGGTTAAAGAGGGACTGTTGACTCCATCATTCACCAAGGTCCTCGTCACCCTGGTGACCAAGTTTAGTTTGACCCTCCAGAGAGGGCCTGTGCCTGGGTGAAGACTGATGAGCACATCTTCCGATAAACACCAAGTCAATGCTTTAATTAGTTTTGTTTTTGGCATGTGTGAAATATTGTGTCTCTGGGAAATCACAGCAACAGAACAAGAAGCCGAACGCTGTTTATATTCTGAATAAAACACTGGTTTAATTTTTTGCAGATGGACAGCTCGAGATAAGCTGATGCTGCAGCATCTGGGAATTACGCACGTCCTCAATGCTGCTGATGGGAAGTTCAACATTAACACTGGAGCCACTTACTACAAGGACATGAACATACAATACTATGGAATCGAGGCATTTGATGCCACAGATTTCAACATGAGTCCATTCTTTTATCCAGCTGCAAAATTTATCAGAGCTGGTCTCAACACTGTAGGTGGTAAGTCATTGAGATGCTGTGTGGTATTCAGTGGAATCTGTGGGTTGGGTCAAAAACTCCCCTTTCAATCTCTCTCTGCGGAGCAACAGGTAGTCTGTGCCCTTCAGCAGATGCATAATGTGGGATTACATCGGCATTCCCAAACTCACCGCGTATCACAGTGACCCACAATGAATGAATCAACCTGGAAATATTTGGTGACAGTTCAGAGATCTCCTGGGTTTGTGTTTAAACTCGGGGGGGGGGGGGGGGTTCTTGAACCAGCTTCTAATTCAAAGCCAAAAGCAAACCAGCTGACATTATTATACAGAGTTTATTGATAGAATAGTGTCAGCAATGAGTTGGAGACGGGGTGGGTCGTTTCCCCGCTGTACACTGAACACAATCTGCTCCTCAGAAAAACGTTTCTTTAAAGGGCAGAGGAACCGGGAACTACAGCAACTTCTCCCAATAATAACAGAGCAAATGCCCAGAAAAATGCAGTGAGGACATTCACATCCATGTGCCGAGGATCAGTCTGTCAGTTGCAGCAACGAGGTCACCGCCCACTTACCCAACCAGCACCTGTCAGAAAATGGAGCAGATCCCCGAGGTCCCTGGAGTGAAGGAACAGGATGGGCACCCGCTGCCGCGGGGGTTACACCCGACACCCTGACACTCGACACCCCGACACCCCAACACCCGACACCCGACACACTGACACCCGACACCCGAGACCCGACACCCGACATCCGACACCCGAGACCCGACACCCTGACACCTAACATCCCGACACCCGATACCCGACACCCTGATACCCCGGGGGTTCTTTCATTTCAAAAGTAACTTTATTCATGATTTTAAAACATCTATAAAGGAAGAAACAGTACAAAACAAAACCTTAATATTCATGGTTGTTACATTCAGAAGTGTAAACTTTAAAGAGAAAAACACGAACAGACGGCATGGTTGCCTCTGTGTGGCCCCCTGAGGTGATTGTTCGAGGGGTCCCTCCCCCCCCCCCTCACCTCTGCCCCTCCATGTGCGGTAGTGGGAGGAGCCCGGACTATGATCCTTACTCACAGAGCCTGGAGTGATCCGGGTGTTTCCAGCACTGCCGCCGGGTGAGCTGGACCCGAACATCAAGGTCAGTGTGAGGTGGCAGGTCACGCTTGCAGAGCAAACACAGGAGACAAGAACCGAGTTCCACCGAGGAGCAGGAGGTGTGCGACCAATGAAGGGGCTTTAGCGAGGGGTTCTCCCACTGAGGACAGCTGGAGGCGCTGCCCAGGAGGGAATGCAGTCTCACTCTGACAAGCAGACCCATAAAGTTGTGGGTTCAAGTGCAGTTCCAGAGGTTTCAAGCCTGAAATCTCGGCATCTAGTGCAGTGCTGAGGGAGTTCACATTGTTCTCCGTCCCGCCTCTCGAAGGAAGATCGGGATGTTAAAACAAAATCCGTTGCTTTTGTTTCCTTGAAGAGGCGGGGCTGTTCCTGCCCTGCTGCGTGAGGTTCCAGACTCGGGGCAGTTCTGGTTCCATTAACAATTGGGTGGTAAAAGCCCAAACCAACTTCCCGCAGGATCCGTGACACAGGAGAGAAGGGAACGGTCAGCGGCAGATCTGGGCTGTGTCCAAATCTGATCAGGGAATGAAGGGGCGGCAGAACTAACCCCTTGTCCCCGGGTCTAGTTAATGTTTTAAACGTAACTTATAGAGATTCCCATTAGCCCCACCAAAGAGGTCCTGGTATTGTGAAGAAAGTATCAAAGTAAGTGCAGGTGATGGGAATAACCATGTTCTGCGACCACGGGAGCTGATGGATCTCCCTACCTCCCCCTCTCTCTGCAGGGAAAGTCTTTGTTCACTGTGCAATGGGAATCAGCCGGGCGGCCACCCTGGTTCTTGCCTTCCTGATGATCTGTGAAAAGATGACCCTAGTCGAGGCCATTAAAACTGTCAGCGCGCACAGAAACATCTCGCCCAACTACGGCTTCCTCGGTCAACTCCGGGAGCTTGATAGAGCCTTGATTAGGGAAAGGAGAAGGTGACCGGCCGCTGAACACGGTGACTTCACCGGGCCGCAGTCACCTGAAAACTCTCCAGAAAGGGTCAGGACAACAAAACAGACAGAACTTTACGAACCTTCGGCTTCCAGTTCAGGTCAACACTCGCGGTTACCTGAGAGCGGACATTGTTCACCGGCACCTCGAACGTTGTCGATTCAATTCCAGTTCAGTCCATGAACTGGTTGTTACCGGCTTGCAGAGATATGGGAGACTCCGAGCACCATCCCGAGAGGGGACGGCTCTTCCAGCAACATGTCGCTGGGTGTCCCTGGACATCGGGTGAGGACTCGCCGAGATTTGAAGGAGTGCCCAGTCCAGTAACACAGTGAATAGGAAACCTAACATGACATTTCTCCCAATATTTACTTGCATTGTACGTTTATTTAGAAGTGTAGCAATAATAAACTACAAAAATCACCAAATGTCCGGCAATTTCCTGTAAAATGTGTTAGTTGTTACCGGTTGCTTCATCGCTGCCCTCCCCAGTTAGAACAGGGAGTGGGACTGACACAAGGACGGACTGATCAAATCTCCGTGACTCCGAGGAATGGTAAATAGAGTCAATGAATGTCGGTATTTGCCGGGCTAGAACCTCACCCATCGTTGGCGATGGGCTGGAGGTGGAGCGGAAGGGAGATCGTCTCTGTCCACTCCTGCTGGTGACGGCCGCCGGGAGCCGCCTGGGTCTGTTCCGCCTCACACAGCGACAGGTCACAGCGCACCAGGTTACTGGCCTGACCACTTTGGGCAAGTTTGGGCTGTGATCTAGGGTTAGAACGTCTGGTGTGGGAGGTCCCCCGGTTCAGGAGGAATGCTCCATCTGGAGATCACATCAAAGCTTCTAGGGTTTGGGATTTTGGGTCTTAATAACCCGACACTCCACGCGGTTTAAGCGGTACAACTGAACTCTTCCTGCAGACTACGTTACACACCCGCAGTATGATCGAACCCACTTTTCTGCATCCCAGTGACAAGAGTGTCAGAGGGACCCCCCCCCCCCTTTCCACCTCGCCGGAGTCCGGGGAAGCCGGAGCTGCAGTGAGGGACGGAGAGAAGGCGACAGGGCAACTTCGCCCCCGTTACCAGTTTGTTCAATTAGGCTGAAGATATTTGCTCTAAGTTTTCTATTTCCCAATCTTTTAAGATAAATGTCAGAATTCTTTAGGGAAGGGAAAAGCAGCCGGATCCAACGTCTAGGATTTCTGTCAACACGGCAGGGAAGCCTCATTCAACACGCTGTCTGCCGTTCTCTGGGAACGTCGCAGGAATCGGTGACAGTAAAATACACCGGAGGGCGAGCACAGACCCACCCTAACACCTGTTGCTCAGTTCCCTTCACACTCCCGTACCCGAGGCGGCGCCGTCCGATCCGGATCGAGGAGTCAACATCGAGAACTCATCACTGCCACACCTTCTGTTGATGATCAATAATCAGCAGCTGGTCTGTCGGCGAGTTTACACACACACGAGCAGTCCAATTAGTTTACAGTTTAGAGGTAAAATTTCTTATGAACTAATCATCTCAGGAGAAATCCCCGATCCGACAGGGACGTGTCCGGACTGACTGCCCTGGCCGCTGGAGCCAGAACGTGCACCCAGCGTTGGGAATTCAGGCTCTGGTTAAAAATAGTCCGTTCTATTCCGTGACGGCTTCAGCAAAGGGCAAAGTCAGCAGCTCCCGCCCTCAGAGTACAGAGGGACAGAGGGACACGGCCGGGGAGGGCGGCGGACGGAGTCTGACCCGCAGTGAGTAATTTCTCTCACCCCGCCGTGTTTTAATGTTAACCTGTCCCGGTCAGCAGCCATTTGTTCCCTTTCACCTTTCACCATGACTTCGTTTAAAGGAAACCTGTCACAATTAGTTGTTTAACTGGAGAACGTGTGCATTTTAAGCGACTCTCCCGCGCCTGAGCGTCCGAGAATCGCTCGGCAACTGCTGTCGTTCTAAGTCAAGGTTGGAACAGGCGGAGCCCCCGCCGGCCCGAGGTCTGTGGAACCTCCTCCAACCTGCACGTCCTCGCATCAATGTGCACTTCCTCAGTCTAACCTTCTATTTCAGGGAGGCCCCCTCCCTCTCCACCGCCCGACACCCCCCGAAAGGTACAGTAATTCCGACGGCACCCGGCCGATTATTTGAACAGATTTAACACAAACATTGATCCTGAACCAAATCCAACAGAACATTCTTAACGTGTCCACCCAGTGTTAAAGGACACAATGTTTTATCCTTCTGAGTTTTACCATTTGGGGATTTTTGTGCCCCTCTCTCCCCACGCCCCACCTCCCTCCCCCGCCCCCTCCCCTGCCTCTCCCCTCCAAAGCGTGCCCACTCACACTTCACCTATCTGGCCGATCGGTTTCCGTGAGCGGTTCCCCAGCCATCACGCCGCCCGCTGCTGACTTTGATAGTGAGCCCCCACACTCGGCCCGTTCCGATTAGACATTCACCGACAGAATCAACAACACAGCCCAGACCCCTCGGTTCACCAATATTCATTTTGCTTCCATCCCCAAAACATGAAGTCACAGCTGTTTCCACGTTCCCTTTAATCCCAATAATTGGCCTGATTTACTGGTAAAGCTACTGGTGAGCACTCAGAGATGGGACCAAGAACACCGCTGAGGGGTTGGTGGACGGAATTTACCTGATGCTGGTACTGGATCCAAACACTGGGGGAAATGTCAGCATCCACACTGCTGCTCTGATGGGGAACAAATTTTCTTGGATAAATATCGGAGAGAAAAATAAATGGCTTCATCGATGGAGTTTTATCTGCAACAGGTTCCTGAAAACGTGTTGGATTTGTAAACTCTCAGCAATTGCAACGAAAAAACACTGAAGTTTCATTAATGATTTGAACATTGAAGTTTCCGGTTTATAGACAAAATGCTGAGTTTTTTTCCTCCCAAGTTGATTACAAATGATTATCCCCGAACACTGAGCAGCGGAGAGCAGAGTGAAGCTGGAATGATGACTCCAAGACCAAACGATTGAAGGACCCTGCACGTTCGCCCCAGAGCATCTGGTGGCAGTGCCAGGCCTTGTGTTGTGACAAAGGCAATTAGAACATAGAACATGGAACATTACAGCACAGGACAGGCTCTTCGGCCCACAATGTTGTGCCGACATTTTATCCTGCTCTAAGATCTATCTAACCCTTCCCTCCCACATAGCCCCCTATTTTTCTATCATTCATGTGTCTATCTAAGAGTCTCTTAAGTGTCCCTAATGCATCTGACCCCACAACATCTGCAGGCAGTGCGTTCCACATACCCACCACTCTCCGTGTAAAAAACTTACCCCTGACATCCCCCTTATACCTTCCTCCAATCACCTTAAAATTATATCCCCTCGTGTTAGCCATTGTCATCCTGGGAAAAAGTCTCTGACTGTCCACTCGATCTATGCCTCTTATCATCTTGTGCACCTCTATCAAGCCCCCTCTCATCCTCCCTCTCTCCAAAGAGAAAAGCCCGAGCTTGCTCAACTGATCCTCATAAGACATGCTCTCCAATCCAGGCAACATCCCGGTAAATCTCCTCTGCACCCTCTCTAAAGCTTCCACATCCTTTCTATAATGAGGCGACCAGAACCAAACACAATACTTCAAGTATTGTCTGACCAGAGTTCCATACAGCTGCAACATCACCTCGCGGCTCTTGAACTCAGTCCCCTGACTAATGAAGGCCGACACTCCATATGCCTTCTTAACCTGCGTGCCAACCTTGAGGGATCTATGGACATGGACCCCAAGATCCTTCTGTTCCTCCACACTGCTAAGAGTCCTGCCATTAGCCTTGTATTCTGCCTTCAAATTCAATCTCCCAAAATGTATCACTTCACACTTATCAGGGTTGAACTCCATCTGCCACTTCTCAGCCCAGCTCCGCATCCTATCAATATCCTGTTGTAATCTACAGCAAATTAGCCAGTCTGTGAACAACAAAAAGTTACAGACAGCATTAAATGATTAGTGATTGGCATTGGATACCCCAGAATCATTCTTCTCCATCTAAGAGGTGTTGGGGCTTGATTTGATCTAACACCTAAATGACAGAACTTTTAACAGTTCAACACTCTGTAAGTACTGGAACGGTGTAACCAAAGATCAGGTGCCCACCCTCGGGCTCAGACCCAGAACTCGGAGACAATGCAGTGGCTGCTGACACTGGCTCCTGATCAGGTTCTCTGATTCCCATTTGGCTCCTGTGTCAATGAAGATACCTCAACCTGACTCTTTGAATTAGTCAACCAGGTTCCTGTTACACCTGTAACCAAATGAAATTCAGGAGCTGTAAAGCTCTTGCGGAATAATGTTTGATATCTGCTTGGATGAACTCAATATACTGTAGATTACAAAGAGCTGAGAGAATGAAATGCATGAGATTGGTGCAGGAGGAAAGCATGCCATCCCCAATGTTACTTATACAGTATTGTGTTCCCTGAAGGAATATTGTGGAATATTTCGCAGACTGGTTCTAACATAATGGGAACACTTTAGACTGGAGAATGTTCATTCGAAATGCAAATCCCAAGGAAAGATTTTCTCTGTTCTCCACTAATGAAAAAGTTTTAAACCTAATTCTCATAATTTTTCATGCACCTTGTTCTCCCCTCCTCTCTCAGTCAGAGCGAGGATACAGCTCTCCTTGTCCTCACCTTCTACCCCACCTCCACGTTCAACAGGTCATTCTCCATAGTTTTCACTGCCTCCAGTGAGATTCCCCATAGCAGACACATCTTCAGCATTCCATTGAGACCATTCCCTTCTTCCCTGGTCTGGTCTTTCCATCGCCCCCAACCACTCCTCTTGCCACTTTTGCAGCAACTGCAGGATTTGCTACACCTGTCCTTTCACCTCTTCCTTTCCCACCACCCAGGGACCCAGATAAAGCAGCGATTCACGTGCACCAGTGTAGAGTACTGCATTTGGTGTTCACAGTGTGGTCTCCTATGCACTGGAGAAACTGAACTCCAAATGGGTAACTGCTTTGGACAATACCTTCAATTAGTCTGCAGCAACAACCCTGATTTTCCTGTCACTTTAATTCTCCATCCTTTCAGAGCTCTCTGTCTTCAGCCTCCAACACTGCTCCAGAGACGCGTACGCTTGGGGAACAGCACCTCATCTTCCAACCATTACAACCCTTGGGACTAAATATTTTGTTTTTAATTTCAGGAAAAATCCTCTTTATCACAGATATGGATTATAGCCTTTTTGCTTTATATTTGTATTATTTTTCTACAACTGCTGGTTTTTAAAATAATTGTAACCTTGACAATTTTAGTCACACAGACACTTACCTCCATCTCTCCTCTTCTC
The DNA here is from genome assembly GCF_009764475.1 of Pristis pectinata. Classification (NCBI taxonomy): domain Eukaryota; kingdom Metazoa; phylum Chordata; class Chondrichthyes; order Rhinopristiformes; family Pristidae; genus Pristis; species Pristis pectinata. The sequence goes on from NC_067434.1 coordinate 26,749,990, forward strand.
ATTTTTCCAGTTCTAATGAAGAGAAGGGGGCCAATATCCTTGCGGCGAGATTTGCTAAGGTGGTACAGGAGGGTTTAAACTAGTTTGTGAGGGGGAAGGGAACCGGAGGAGTAGGTCAGAGGAAGAAGGGAATGGGGAAAAGTTAGATCAAACAGGCAGAGAGGCTTTGGGGAAGGAGAAGCAGAATACAGGCTGTAAAAGTAGTAAGGTAGATGGACTGAAGTGTGTTTACTTAAATGCAAGAAGTGTCAGGAATAAGGGGGATGAGCTGAGGGCTTGGATAAGTATGGGGGACTATGATATCGTGGCTATTACTGAGACGTGGCTGACGTCAGGAGAGGAGTGGATATTGAATATTCCTGGTTTTCAGTGTTTTAAGAGGGATAGGGAAGGGGGGAGAAGAGGAGGAGGGATGGCGATACTGGTCAGGGACACTGTTACGGCTGTGGAAAAGATGGATGTTGTAGAAGGATCATCTCTAGAGTCCGTATGGGTGGAGTTAAGGAACAAGAAAGGAGCAGTTACTCTACTAGGAGTATTCTATAGGCCCCCCGGTAGCAGTAGAGATATAGAGGAGCAGATTGCCAGGCAGTGTTTGGAGAGAAGCAGAAATAACAGGGTTGTTATAATGGGAGACTTCAACTTCCCAAATATAGACTGGAACCTGCTTAGTGCCAAAGGTTTAGATGGGACAGAATTTGTTAAGTGTGTCCAGGAGGGATTCCTGACGCAGTATGTTGACGGGCCGACTAGAGGGAATGCCATGTTAGATCTAGTTTTAGGAAATGAACCGGGACAGGTGAAGGATCTATTGGTGGGTGAGCATTTGGGGGACAGTGACCATTGCTCCATAACCTTTAAAATTGTCATGGACAGGGACAGGTGCAGAGAGGACAAGAGGTTTTTCAATTGGGGAAGGGCTAACTACGAGGCTATAAGGAGAGAACTTGGGAGTGTAAATTGGGATGTCCTTTTTGAAGGAAAATGTACCATGGGGATGTGGTCGATATTCAAGGATCTTATGCAGGATGTTAGGGATAAATATGTCCCGGTGAGGCAGAGAAGGAATGGCGTGGTGAAGGAACCGTGGGTGACGAGAGAGGTGGAACGACTTGTTAGGGAGAAGAAGGTAACATATGTGAGGTATAAGCAGCAAGGTTCAGACAGGGCCCGTGAGGAATATAAGGTAGCGAGGAAGGAACTTAAGAAAGGGCTGAGGAGAGCTAGAAGGGGACATGAAAAGGCTTTGGCTAGTAGGGTTAAGGAAAATCCCAAGGCCTTTTTCAAGTACGTGAAGGGTAGGAGGATGGTTAGGGTGAAGGTAGGTCCGATTAAGGACAAAGGTGGGAGAATTTGCCTGGAGGCGGCGGAAGTGGGAGAAGTTCTGAATGAGTACTTCTCTTCGGTATTCACCAGGGAGAGGGGTCTTGATGATGCAGAAGGGAGTGCTGGTAGGGGTAATGTTCTCGAGGTTGTTGATATCAAGAGAGAGGATGTGTTGAAGTTGTTAAATAATATTAAGACAGATAAATCTCCGGGGCCTGACGGGATTTTCCCCAGGCTGCTTCGAGAGGCTAGGGAGGAGATTGCTGAACCGCTGGTAAGGATCTTTGAGTCCTCGTTGTCCGTGGGGATGGTGCCGGAGGATTGGAGGATTGCGAATGTGGTCCCCTTGTTCAAAAAAGGTAATAGGGATAGGCCAGGGAATTATAGACCGGTGAGTCTCACGTCTGTGGTGGGTAAGCTGTTAGAAAGGATTCTAAGGGATAGGATTTATGAACACCTAGAGAATCATGGACTGATTAGGGACAACCAGCATGGCTTTGTGAAGGGAAGATCTTGCTTCACAAGCCTGATAGAGTTCTTTGAGGAGGTGACCAGGAAGATTGATGAGGGCAGTGTGGTGGATGCGGTTTACATGGATTTTAGTAAGGCATTTGATAAGGTTCCTCATGGTAGGCTTCTTCAGAAGGTCAGAGGCCGAGGGATCCAAGGAAGCTTGGCTGTGTGGATTAGGAATTGGCTTGCATGTAGAAAGCAGAGGGTTGTGGTGGAAGGAGTGCCCTCGGATTGGAAGGCAGTGACTAGTGGTGTCCCGCAGGGATCGGTTCTGGGACCTCTACTTTTTGTGATATTTATAGATGACTTAGATGAGGGGGTGGAGGGCTGGGTTAGTAAGTTTGTGGACGACACTAAGATAGGCGGTGTTGTGGATAGTGTGGAGGGCTGTCGGAGCTTACAGAGGGATATTGATAGGATGCAGAGCTGGGCTGACAAGTGGCAGATGGAGTTCAATCCGGAGAAGTGTGAGGTGGTACACTTTGGAAGGACAAACTCCAGGGCAGAGTACAGGGTAAACGGCAAGGCACTTGGCAGTGTGGAGGAGCAGAGGGATCTGGGGGTTCATATTCACAGTTCATTGAAAGTTGCCTCACAGGTGGAAAGAGCAGTTAAGAAGGCCAATGGGATGTTGGCTTTCATAAGTCGCGGGATTGAGTTTAAGAGCCGCGAGGTTATGATGCAGCTTTACAAAACTCTAGTTAGGCCACATTTAGAGTACTGTGTTCAGTTCTGGTTGCCTCATTATAGGAAGGATGTGGAGGCATTGGAGAGGGTGCAGAGGAGATTTACCAGAATGCTGCCTGGATTGGAGGGTATTGAATATGAGGAGAGGCTTAAGGTGCTAGGGCTTTATTCACTGGAAAGGAGGAGGATGAGAGGAGACATGATAGAGGTATATAAAATATTGAGAGGAATAGATAGAGTAGACAGTCAGCGCCTCCTTCCCAGGGCACCAATGCTCAAGACGAGAGGTCATGGCTTTAAGGTTATGGGTGGGAGGTTCAGGGGAGATGTCAGAGGGAGTTTTTTCACCCAGAGAGTGGTTGGTGCATGGAATGCACTGCCTGGGGTGGTGGTGGAGGCAGATACATTGAACAGGTTCAAGAGCTTGTTGGATAGGCATATGGAGGAATGTGAGATAGAGGGATATGCGGGAGGAAGGGGTTAGGTAGTGTGAGGGTGGTCTGATGGACGGCATGACACGGTGGGCCGAAGGGCCTGTTTTGTGCTGTATGGTTCTATGGTTCTATGGTTCTTGAGCCAAAATGTTGGCTGTTCCTCTCCCAGCCAAGGCTGCCCAACATTTTGAATATTTCCAGTATTCTCTGCTTTTGCTACACAAGAAATTTTGTGTAAAAAATAAATTCATCATGTAATCCCATTACGATCTCCCTTGATCAGTGTAGATGTCAAGAAACCAACTCCAATCACACAAGAGATGCTTTCATTGTCAGTTCACAAGGTCTGTGCTCACGTTTTGTGTGAAGATTTCTGCAATTATTTTGTACCAAACATCCAGGTCAATGATATTTGGAGAAACCCCCCCAGCTCAGCTACTTCCCCTGGCACGATGCTCTCCGGCAGTGTAGAAACCCGAAAAAAGGGAAACGCCTACAATGCAGTGAAGGTGGATCCCAACGATGATTACGTTACGCCAGGAGCATTCGAGCTGGAGCGACTATTCTGGAAGGGTTCTGTGAAATTCGCTCATGTCAATGAAGTTTGGCCAGGCATTTACATAGGAGACGAGTAAGTTCCACATTAAACTGCACTGGGATTCCACCAATACATGATATCTATGGTAAATGTATAAAATAAAACTAACAATTACTGTAAATCATTGGACATCTCACAGGGGTGAATCAATGAGCTTCTCTAGGCTTGGGCGGAATGATCCCAAGAAGTGGGGCAGGAGGAGCCCATTCAGCCCTTCAGCAAGGTCATGGCTGATCTTCTGCCGCAGCAACGTTTTCCTGCACCATTCCTAATGACGTTAGCAGGGACAGAGATGAGGTCCTACATAGAGAATTTAGGAAGCTGGGTAGAAAGTTAAAAAGCAGGGTCATAATCTCCAGATTACTCCTTGTGCCACGAACTAGTGATAGTGCAGTTGAATGTGTGGCTCAAGAGCTGGTGTAGGAGGGAGGGCTTCAGATGTCTGTGGTGACCAAGATGCCAAATTAAGATAAGAGATAAGATATTTATTTATTAGTCACACGTACATCGAAACACACAGTGAAATGCATCTTTTTGCATTACTGAGAATGTGCTGGGGGCAGCCCACAAGTGTCACCACTCTTCCGGTGCCAACATAGCATGCCCACAGCTCCTAACCTGTACGTCTTTGGAATGTGGGAGGAAACCCACACAGACACACAGGGAGAACTTATCCCATCTGCCTATACATGGTCTGTATCCCTCCATTCCCTGCCCATTCATGTGTTCTTGTCTAAATGCCTCTTAAACATCACAACTGTGTCTGCTTTCACCACTTCCTCTTGCAGCACATCCCAGGCACCTACCCCTCTCACCTTAAACCTATGCTCTCTAGAATTTGACATCTGCACCCTGGGGAAAAAGAAATCTTCTCTCTTCCTGCCTAAATCATTAGTACCAATATGGACCAGGACCTCTGGCTGCTCATCTCCCCTTTCAGAATGTCCTGTGCCCACTCAGAGACATCCTTGACCCTGGCATCACAGAGCCAATGTACCATCCTGGAGTCTCACTTTTGGCCACTGAAATGCCCCTGACTAAAGAGTCCCCTATCACTATTGCTCATCTGGACTTTGACCCACCTGGCTGTACAACAGAGCCTCTTTGAATCCTCTTGAAGCCTCAATGCCCATCATTACACATAATCCCACTTAGTTTCAAGTCATCAGCAAACTTGGAAATGTTACATTTGATCCCTTCAGTCAAATCTTCAACGTAAATGGTGAACCACTGGGGCCCCAGCATTGATCCCTGTGGTCCTCCAGTGATCATGGTCTACAAGTCCAAGGAGGACCCACTGTTTGCTTCCTGTCCAATAACCAGTTCTCAATCAGCATCAGTACATTAGCCCCAAATCTCTGCACTCTATTTTTGTTGACCAACCTCCTGTGTGGGACCTTATCAAAAGCCTTCTGAAATTCTAAATACACCACAACCACTGGTTAATTACCTTTTCCAATAGTCACATCCTCAAAGAACTTCAGTGGGTTAGTCAAACATAATTTTCCTTTCTCAAATCCATGCCGACTCTACTCAGTTCTAGGTGTTCTGTTATTACATCCTTCATTATAGATTTAGCACCTTCCCTACCCACTGATGTTGGGTTACAGGTCAGTAGTTTTTTCTCTCCCTCTGCTCTTAAATCGTGGGATCACATTTGCTCCCCTCTAATCCTTAGGACATATTCCAGAACCTTCAGAATTTTGGAAGTTGATCACCATGTTTCCTTTCTGTAGAGCCACCTCTTTCAAAACCCTGGGGTGGAGATCACATCCTTGGGATTTATCAGCTTTCAGTATTTCCTCATCTTGCACTTCTTCACACTAACACATTTCCTTAAATTCCTCATTCTTGCTAGACCCATGACTCGCTGGGATTCCTGACACCAGTTTTTCTGTCTGTTTTTATGTTTCTCTCCAGCTTATCCTTATCCTATCTTTCTTTAGTAATTTCATGGTCCCCTGAGTTCTAAAATGCTCTCAATCCTCAGGCCTGAACTTCCTTGGATTTATGACCATCTCTAATTCCTCCCATCAGCTGCAGACAGAGCACTTTCGTGACTTAAAGGACCATTTCATTGTTGTATGTTGTGCAATGCCTGTTCACCATTTTCCCCAAGCCCCACCGCCAGTTCACCCCTCATATCTTCCTTGTTTTAAATTAAGGACCAACTTTGAATTGGATTATAACGGTTTCAAACTCAGTGTTAAGTTCTATCATATTACAGCCATACTTCCCTCAAGGTTGCCTGACAACAAGATGATCAATTAACCCCTTTTTATTGCACGATCTGAAAACTAAGATAATCCTTTGCCAGCTTGTTCCTCAATGTATTCATCTGGGAAACGTCTCCTCTACATTTGAGTCTGTCAGTAGCTGTGCCTTTGACAGTACCGTATTTGTTGTCCTTAATGTGTCAAGTTGTGTCTCAAGTAACAAATCAGTGTGGAAATATTCACAAGTGTGATGCAATTAGTTATTTTTAGAAAACACTCTGATATGAAATTGTTGCTTGCTGATACACAAGAAATAATCATTTACATTTTGTTATTAGTATTCAGAGACAATATTAAACAAAACAGAACACTGAACCTACTAAAACTCCGGTGACGAACAAGAAGCCCTTCCCATTACCAATTGTTGTCATTTCTGATCTGATAGCTTCATTACATTTCATAAATTACAGGAGGCCATTCGGCCCATTGGGTCTGTGCTGGCTCTTTAAAAGAGGTCACGCATTAGTCCCACTTCACTGCTCTTTCCCATCACTAATGGGTGGAGACCAGAGCAACCAAACTTGACTCTTTCACTTCAGCCCCTTGAAATCAGGCACTAAAACAGAGAAATCTATTGGGGTAGTTTTATATATACTATTTATTTCTGGGAGGGAACAAAATTAGCTTTAAAGCAAAAAGCATATGTTCTTCATAGAAAACAATAATTAACCTTCAATAGAAAATTAGATACAGAGCTGAAAAATATTGTATATTGGGATAAGAGCAGTTGAGTGGAACGAACGAGAAAGCTGAATGAGAAAGCAGCACAATGGGCCAAATGGCCTCATGATGATTCTGTAAGTTTTCCCTTTTTAGTTTTCTATCATCCTGTTCTCTGAAAACCTTTTTTTTAATTATGTGCAATGAAGAACATGAATTCTTATCCAAAACTGTTCAACTTTCTCAAAAATATAATCACAATAGTAAACCTATCCTGATTTTTTTTGCTGGTTGGATTGGCCAGTCAGCCACAGACTGATGTGCAGCTTCTGGCCCAAGTGTGAACTGATTGAAACTTGGTGAACTCCCAATTCCACCTCAGTGGTGGTTACACCAGTGCCAGAAGATGCATCCTGGGAATGGGGAATAAGGGCTGATGTTTTATCTAAGGTGGAAGACTCTTGAACAGACCTCTTGTATGATAAGATGGACTCGACCTCACATTCTACCTCGCCATGGCCCTTGCACCTTATTGTCTGCCTGCACTGCACTTTCTCTGTAACTGTAACACTTTATTCTGCATTCTGTTATTTTCTGTTCTGTTTTTTCCCTTGTACTACCTCAAAGTACTTATGTTTTGAAATGATCTGCATGGATGGCTTGCAAAACTAAGTTTTTCACTGTACCTCAGTACATGTGACAATAATAAAACAGTTCCAAGAAGAAACAAGAAACTTGTTTTGCTTTAAAAGTCTTAATGTTGCCTGCCCTGGCTTGAGCCTATATATTTTATCACAGGGTGACAGCATTGGATCGGTATGCAGTAGAAAAGATGGGGTTCACTCACATCCTAAATGCAGCCCACGGTCGCTGGAATGTGGACACAGGAGATGAATACTACAGGGACATGCCCATTGATTACTACGGTGTGGAGGCTGCAGACCTGACAACTTTCAATTTGAGTGAATTCTTCTATCCTGCTGCCCAGTACATTGACAGAGCTCTAAGCACACCTGGCTGTAAGTAACACTGGATGTCTCTGACCACAGGTTGAAATCCCATGAATGGTGGGGAACCAAGTCACTGTTAAATGTCCAGAAACATCTTTCCATCAGTTGCACTCAAGAAACTTGCTTCCAAACTCCAGAAAGGAAAAAGGAACAGAAATAATTTAATGGCACAGTAAAAATGAATATTTCCAAAGAAGTTATTTGGCAAAGATGATTAATTTGCCTTACTCACATCCAAACATTTGATTTGTGCAACACATTGTTCTAAACAGGTCAAAGCAGCAGTGAAGAGCCCTTGGCCATCCATTGTGAGGGTGGGCTGGTTGGGACCAGACGTGTCTCAGATGCAAGTTGGAGGAAGCTGGACAAGGGGAGAAAGAAGAGTCAATGTTGAAAGAAAAAAGTTCTGGGGGACAACAAATCAATTTTTAAGTAGGTCAAAAATTCTGCCAACTTTCTATTGCCACACAAAAACCTCTTGAAAACTGATCTTCAGCCTGTTCTTTCCCACAGAATTTATTTCTTCCTGCCTTGACTGTATTCTCGCTCCTTGCCCAGCTTCATCAAACATGCCTCTTTTCTTACTCTGATAAAAGTTCAACCACCTGAAATGTCATCACTACTCCTCTCTCCATAGATGCTTCCTGACCGGCTGAGTATCTCCAGCATTTCCTGGTTTTAATTGAAAATTGACTTTATTTTAATTATTATTTATTGTGAAGTGATGGGAGATGCTGTTTGAGCAGAGGTGCAGGGGAGATTTAGCCAAGGCATTAAAATGACGAATGTTTGGAGAGAGTAAGTACAGAAAGTCTTCCACAGCCGGCTGATACACATCAGGAAAATGAAGTGAGGGAGCCTGGGGAGAGCCGTTCCTCCTCACATTGAGTTGTTGTGACCTGGGACATCCTGCTGGGAAGGGCAACGGATGCAAATTCAATTGTAACTTTTGAAGGGGAAGTGGATAAATGCTTAGAATGGAAACATTTGTAGGGCTAAGAAGCAGGAGCAAGGGAGTGGACCAATTAGGAAACTCTTTCAAAGAGCTGCCAAAGGAACAATGGGCCAGAAATTGAATGAGCTAATCTTACATTTATCTGTCTGTTTTACAAGCTACAAATAATCGGTTCAGCAATTTAGTTTTTTTTAAAACTCTGCCTAGTGTTCAATCTAGTTTTTTGTCTGTTATCCAAGTTCAGCCAATAGTTGCCCTGGACTTCATCCAAACTGCAACATTCTTAAGTGGTCAAGTCCATCATGAGCCACGGCCAATATTGAACACAGGCAGATTTAATCTGATGTGCTTTGCAGTAACTAATGTAACAGTACTCCTCTATGGATCACACAACTAGTTGAGCAACCTATAAGTATCTGTTAATGGGTTCTGCACCAGGGCCCATTAGAAAATGATACTACCCTAGAGGCGGGTTATGTTGGCAAATCACTGAAAAAGGTGACATTTGTACATGTTACTATGAGTCAAAAGAAGCAGAACCTGATTATTAATAGCAGCAGTAAATTATTAAGTCCATCACTGACATTTCAACAGCCCTTTGATTCCCTGTCACAATGTCAGCCTGCAGCTCTGATGTGAGCTACTAGAAATATCTTTCTGTAATAGGGTGCAGTCAGATTGAAACTTTAAGGGCAGTAATATCTTTTACATTTCCCTAGACTGTAATTCCCTCCAGTTTAATAGGTTTGATATTAATGTGCATGTTGCAATTTATTAAAGATTCTGCTTAATTTAACTTGCCAGCATTTGATGTTCATGTTCTAAGACACTCACCATATTGTTGTTATCAGTCACACTTTATTGACTATTGCTGCTGGTTTATTTAAGTTCAGACCTTTGCTTTCTTGCCTTTTAGGTAATTTTCTACCCAAAATTTCACAGAAAGCTCTTTTTGCCAGGAGGTAATTTATTTTACAATCTCCTTGTTGAAACAAAAGCAAATACCACAAATGCTGGAAGTTTGAATCATAAAGAGAAACTGTTGTTAATGTTCAGCAGATTGTGGAGAAATTTACTACTTCCATTCCATTACCTTTCATCATAACTGGTTCAGTATTTCCTGCACTGTGTAGTGAACTGACCTGAACGATCAGTGTGCAAGACAAGTTTTTCGCTGTACCTCGGTACAAGTGACAATAATAAACCAATACCAGTACTAACCTTCCCCCAGTTGTTGGGCAGTCCTATTCTCTGGATGATGCACCAGAGATGTATCAGATACCGTGGGTGCTCTGGGAATAGTGAGCTCACAGCACTTTGATCAAATGGCTATTCTGTTGTAATATGAGCCTTCACCATCAATAGTTGCAAGGTGATTGTTCAGAGGCAGCCAGTGTGGTAATCTTGATTTTAAAATTGTAGGCCTTCACATTCAATATTATTTGTGCTTTATAAATTTTAAACCATTGATGCCATTGCATCTCTCAGGTGCATGTGGCTCCAGTAGCTCGGGTGCTGCAGACATATTTTCCTTATTTGAAACTATTTGTCCTCTACATAAAATCTGTTGTTTTGCCTTTTTCAGCCAAGATCCTAGTCCACTGTGCTAGGGGTCGGAGTCGGTCAGCTTCTCTTGTGCTGGCTTACCTGATGATCTACAAGAACATGACAGTGGTGGATGCAGTTCAGGAAGTACTTAAGCACCGGTGCATTTTACCAAATCGTGGCTTCCTGAAGCAACTGAGAGCACTTGATATAGAGCTGGTGATGGAAAGAAGCATGGCAAAGAATGGAATCAGCACAACTGGAGATGAGAAAGAAATCTGTTAGCATTGTTTTCATTATACAGACAGAATAGAACTCTTTTGTGGAAAACTGCACTGAGCTGTAAATATATTTTCTGATATTCAAGAAAAAGCTTTAATAAGTTGAGCAGATTAACTGTCCCTGATATGAGGATGTCAAGATGCACACAATTTTAAACATGAAATTTCAGGGAATTATAAAACAACCCCAATAAGAAATTCTTACATTTGAGGATGTATTCACTACCTTAATCTATAAGTCAACACATCCTCCTAGGTAACAAGCTATAATTTGAAGTTCAAACAGACACCAACATTAATCCAGAGTAATTTTTAAAATTGGGATATACAACAGAATTGCAATTTATAAAGAAAAACAATAATGCAGAAGAACTTGTAGAGACTCATAAATTAAGTATATTGTGAGTAAACTTCACACATGGTCTGGTTGTTCCCCAACTATAGGCACAAAAGACAAGTAATAGACTGATAAAATAATTTGGAGAGGATTTAGCTTTTAGACTAATATTGTGTGTACAGATTGCACCAATTAATGGCCTGGTCCACCCTCAATAAGGTGTCATGAGCTATTAACATTTTATGGACTCAGTAGTTTAAGTATTCCTTAAACTTCCTTATTTGGCCACATCTCTGACGAAGAGGGAGTGCTCTCAATCCTGGAACATAGACTGGTGTGTGCGGCAATAATGAAATGTCACACAAATAATGGAATGTTACCCACAGACCAGGTATTTAACAGCGACTGAGGCCAGGTTAAAGCTGCGTATATTTGCCTTCAAAACCTTGTGCAGTCAAATCAGAAATGCTCAGGAGCGACTACACCTCTTCCCACCCTGTCACCTGTAAGGACGCCATCCCCTTCTCCCAGTTCCTCCCATGATGAGGCTTTCCATTCTGGGACGTCAGAGATGTCCTCCTTTTTCAGTGACCAGGGTTTCCCTTCCATCACCGTCAATGCTGCTGTTACCTGTTACCACTTCTCACACATCTGTCCTCACCCCTCCCCCTGTTGACATAACGGGGACAGGGTTCCCCTTGTCCTCACCTACCACCTCACGAACCTCCGCATCCAACACATCATTCTCCGCAACTTCTGCTACCTCCAATGGGATCCTACCACCAGGAACATCTTCCCCTCACCCCCTCTCTTTGCTTTCCACAGGGACTGCTCTCTCCACGACTCCCTTGTCCACTCGTCCCTCCCCACTGATAACCCCCGCCCCCCCCCGGCACTTATGCCTGAACCACACCAAGTGCTACACCTGTCCCTACACTTCCTCCCTCACCACCATTCGGGGCCCAGACAATCCTTCCAGGTGAGGCAGCGCTTTACCTGTGAGTCCAAGGGTGTCATTTATTACATCCGGTGCTCCTGGTGCAGCCTCCTCTACATCGGTGAGACCCGACGCAGATTGGGTGACCGCTTCGTCGAGCACCTTTGCTCCATCCACCGCAACAGCCAGGACCTCCCAGTGGCCGCCCACTGCAATTCCACATCCCACTCCCACACTGACATGTCTATCCATGGCGTCCTCTACTGCCACGTTGAGGCCAGACACAGGTTGGAGGAACACCTCATATTCTGCCTTGGGAGTCTCCAACCTGATGGCTTCAACATCGATTCCTCTAACTTCTGGTAACCCCACCCCTTATTTTTCTCCCCCCCCCCCTTGTCTTCCCTTATTCCTGTGGCTCCCTTCCCCCGCCTCAATGACCTGCCCATCTCCTCTCCTCCCCTCCCCCATCCTTATTCCATGGTCCACTGTCCTCTCCTACCGGATTCCTTCTTCTTCAGCTCTTTGCCTCTTCTACCAATCACCTCTCAGCTTATTACATCTTCTCCCCCTCCCCCACTCACCACCTTCCCCCTCACCTGGACTCACCTGTCACCTGAACTCACCTGTCCCCTGCCTGCGTGTGCTCCTCCCCCTCCCTTCTTATTCTGGCTTCTGCCCTCTTCCTGTCCAGTCCTGATGAAGGGTCTTGGCCCGAATCGTCGACTGTTTATTTCCCTCCACAGACGCTGCCCGACCTGCTGAGCTCCTCCAGCACTTTGTGTGTTGCTCCAGATTCCAGCAGCTGCAGAATCTCTGGTGTCTCTGCTCAACAGCAGATTTTTTTGAATGATTTTGACTCCCCGCTTACCCCACTTCCAAATATTCACTGGAATGTTGACAGTGCCTCTTTAATGTATGTTAATGCAAATCTAGGACCAGCAATAGGCCAGTTAGCCTTTTCAGCCTAATTTTCATTCCATGACAATTTGTTAACCTAATTCTTGTGAGTTATTCCAGTTATGGTTAGGGCCGTGCCCTTCCATTGGTAATGTCCCTGAAACTTATAAAACACCAAATTGGCACGGACGGGATGGTGAGAGAGATTCCTGTCAGCTGTGAATTATGAAGACTTGTTGCCTATGGCACCTGGGAAAGGATCTCTCAGCCTCACCCTCTGTCTCCCTGTGAGAGGGAGTTCTCTCAATCCTGGAACACAAACTGGGTGTGTGTGGCAGTAATGGAATGTCATTGCCACACGTCACTAAAGTTACCTCATCTGTGCAGAAAGGTTTATAATTTCCCATCTCTTACACAAAAGTTTTGTGATGACAGCAGTTGCTAATCACTATCAAAAGGCAATGCAATTTCATTTGCTGCAGCATCAATTGTCATCTGTGACAAACGTTCCCCGTGCCACTGGCTGCAACACAAGCCCAAAGCATGATCGATCCACCCCCGTGCTTAACAGTTGGAGAGGTGTTCTTTTCATGAAATTCTGCACCCTTTTTTCTCCAAACATACCTTTGCTCATTGAGGTCAAAAAGTTCTACTTTAACTTCATCAGTCCACAGGACTTGTTTCCAAAATGCATCAGGCTTGTTTAGATGTTTCTTTGCAAACTTCTGACGCTGAATTTTGTGGTGAGGACGCAGGAAAGTTTGGAGAAAAAAGGGTGCAGAATTTCATGAAAAGAACACCTCTCCAACTGTTAAGCACGGGGGTGGATCGATCATGCTTCGGGCTTGTGTCGCAGCCAGTGGCACGGGAAACATTTCACTGGAAGAGGAAAGAATGAATTCAATTAAATACCAGCAAATTCTGGAAGCAAACATCACACTGTCTAAAAAAGCTGAAGATGAAAAGAGGATGGCTTCAACAACAGGATAACAATTCTAAACACACCTCAAAATCCACAATGGACTACCTCAAGAGGCACAGGCTGAAGGTTTTGCCATGGCCCTCACAGTCCCCTGACCTAAACATCATCGAAAATCTGTGGATAGACCTCAAAAGAGCAGTGCATGCAAGACGGCCCAAGAATCTCACAGAACTAGAAACCTTCTGCAAGGAAGAATGGGCAAAAATCCCCCAAACAAGAATTGAAAGACTCTTAGCTGGCTGCAGAAAGCGTTTACAAGCTGCAATACTTGTCAAAGGGGGTGTTACTAAGTACTGACCATGCAGGGTGCCCAAACTTTTGCTTCAAGCCCTTTTCCTTTTTTGTTATTTTGAAACAGTAAAAGATGGAAATAAAAAAGTAATCTTGCTTAAAATATTAAAGAAATGTGTCATCTTTAACTTTATGCCTTTTGGAAATCAGGACATCTTTTACTCGCTTCGGTATTCACAGTAACAGAAATTTTGACCGGGATGCCCAAACTTCTGCATGCCACTGTATCTGGTAGATCCTGATAGACTACATCTACTGGTCCCCCTTACCCATCCTGCTTTGACTCTGTCTTCAAAAACACCATTTTCCCTTTGTAAAACACTGTTGACTGTCTGATCATACTATGATTTTCCGTATGCTTTGATAAACTGTCAAACTGTCCTTAATGATGAATTCCAGCATTTTGGCAACAAAAAGTACCGAGTTAACTGGTTACTATATCATATGTTCAATCTTTCTTTTCTTAAATAGTGCTGGTAAGCTTTCTACCTTCTAATCTGCTGAACCAGAATCCAAGGTATTTTGGAAAATTATTAGTGCATTATCTGCATCGTGACCTCTTTTAGAAGAGTAGGATGCATGGGATTTGTTTGTTTTTTATCTTGTTAATTTCCCATTAGTTCCTCCGTCATGGTCCCCTAGTGCAGCCCCATTTTTGCTACATATATTGTCTTCTGCAGTGAAGGCAAGAAGTTATTTGTTTGATGCCCTGGTCAGTTTCTTATTCTTTGTTATCTCTCCTGTTTCCACCAGAAAAAGACTCAAATTCATTTTGCTTCTCTCCTCCTAAAGTTCTTATAATTGCTCACAAATGGTAAACTTCTGCAACAACATCACGGAGATTGAGATGATTCACCTACAATAAACACAAAATATCTTCCTTTCTGTGATGTATGTTTGGGTTGTTTCGTTGGAACAAGGAGACATTTGATTGAGAAAGGATCTGGATCACAATGCCTGAAAGGAATGTAGAGCACAAAACACTCCTGACATTTAAAAAGCACCTGCAATGGCACCTGATGTGGTGAAACCTACAAGGCCACTGACTAAAAGCTGGGAGGAGGGATTGGGTTATAATGCTCTTTTTTTTTGGATGGCCTGGACTCAAGGGGCTGAAGAGTTTCTCCTGTGCAATAAACATCCAGGAATGCTTGGTTTAAATGTAGGGAGGGTATATTTCAAATAACCAGGACAATAATGAGGCACTAGGGAAGGTGTCTGCTTTACTTTGCTGCCTAGATATGGCAAATGTTTGTCTGTCTGTTGCACAGCTGACTGAGCTCATGGTTAGTTATAATTAGACATCTGCAAACTAAGCCAAAACGTTTACCTCACATTTCATCAGATCAGTCTTTGTTCTTTAGCAACGAATGCTTGAATTGAAAGTTTCCCTCCATGAAATACTATGTTCTATCATTCCGATAGGAACTGCACCATCAGTTCCTTCATCAGAAAGAATAATTATTGAATTTATCGGCTCCACAAATGGGATTTTAAATGACCAGAGTTACACTGACTTGGCCACATTTTTATTTTACCTCCACCCAAGAATTCTCAAAGTTCATGAATCAGAATCTCTGTCTTCACTTTTTACAAATTACAGGTCATTCAGAATTCTGTAGCCCATGTTTTGTCTGTGGTTTTGGCAGCCTGAGCCTTGTCACAGTAAGCTGCTGTCAAATCCCTCTGAAATGCTGGCACTCCCCATCTCAGTCCCTCCACTGTGTGTTACTGCACGCATCTCCCTTCTCCAACGCCACTCTATATTTCCCTCTCATTTCACTGCCATCAATCACTGCTCTCAGCATTTTGGTTCTGTTTTCCACACTTTCTCCTGAAATCAAGTTTGCTGGCCACTCTCTTCCCTGCTTTCAAGAGTCTCAAAATCCCGCAATTTGGCCCTGTTCTAAATCATCTATTTATCCCAGTCCTGATGCAGGATCTTGACCTGAAATGGTGACAACTCCTCCCCCCACAGATGCTGCTCGACCCGTTGAGTTCCTCCAGCAGATAGTTTGTTGCTCCAGATTCCAGCAGTCACTGGTGTCCCTATTTATCTTTCACTCCTGCCTAATGCCTAATTTTAACATTCTGAAATGTTTATATAAATAGGAAAATCTAAAAATGCAGCGAGTTTGGACCCATAGTAAATGTTACGTACCTGTTATCTATCAATACATTTTCAAAGTTGTCACCAACAATATTCTGAAACTTCAGAGCACAGCAACTCTGGAAATGGGTCAACATAATTTATTCCATGTTAAAATGTACAGCATCCTTTGAAGTGACTGGCTAGAAGGATAATTGATAAATACAAGTGCATCTCACTTGTCTGTGTCCTATTTTTATACATGTATCCAGCTTTTTCCTCTCAATCCTTACAGTCACCATGTACAAGTACAAAGGCTACAAAAAGTAAGCAATATAAACAGACACAAATACTTTTGCTTTTTACATGCGTTTTGTAAGCATATGTTGGTCTATTCACACACTACGGATCTAAGTTTTTTTAAAATAGAACTTCAATATTCTCTAAAGATAGAAAAATCTACTGATGGAATGCCAATGAATAGTTAAAGATGTTCATCATTGGGCAACACATCTCTGAACAGTTACTCAGACAATAGTTTTGCTGCTGAGTGAAAAAGCTTTGCCTTATCCGAAACTGACATGTACAAATATTCAGATATGCTGTTAACAGAATTTGTGTGTTCATTTGTCAAACAGAATACTTCGCAATCATTTAAAAAACAGAAAGCTGCCTCACTGAAGAAAGAAATTAGGTATAAAAAGAAATATTTCAATTATACACTAAACATTTTTGCAAGTAACCTCTTCAAAACTGCCAAATGAACTCAAGGTCTAGCTTTTACATTTTTTTTACAGTCTCAGAATTAACAAAAATATAGTTTTCATTTTACTTCAAAGCTAGTAAAACCTAATAAAGGCAAAACATAACAAATGGCTTGCTGTTAAACACAACACATTCCTGTTTTACTAAAGGACACACTGTCACAAACAAATTCTTTCAATGATGTTCTGTTGCATGCTGAATTAGGCCATCAGCTTCACAAAAATCAAATATACTTGTACTGTATAACAGAAGTCCAAGGAACAAAGACATCCCATATACAGCCTCAGGTGTGGTTAAGTTGTCTTCTCTGAGGGCTTTTTTCTTCTCAACTGGCCAAATCCTCTCCAAGGGCAAATAGGCACATTGAAAGTTTCTAACACACAGCGTGCTGCTTCGGTTTCCATACCTGTTTTGAAGACGTAGTCTGTCCAAGCCAAACACAAAGGAAAAATACGAATATGCCTAGATGAAAACAACTCCTACCCAACTTGACTTAAAAAATAAATAAGGCTTCCTTCTGTCAACAGATTGAACACAAAGTGCCATTAATAATTTCTTCAAAATTATTTTATCATGACAGTTCAGCAAAATAGCTGGTCTTCAAAGTAGATCACCTTACACAGAGTTACTTATATGTTGGATTTGCTTCCAGCTATGCAGATCTCCCTTTTATTACCTTATCTCAGCCAAATCTACCTCCTCATATAGGAGCCATTCAAAGGCTGTTTAGTCATGCCAGTGTTCATGTGACTATAATGAGCTGGTGGTGTGTACATCACGTTGCCATGTGGAGTACTTTGCATTGATTGTTGGGTGTATGGCTGACTTCCCATCATGCTCATTTGCATCTGCATGGGGTATTGGGCAGTTTGATTCATGTAAGCTGGATTTCCATGGTAACCACTGTTCATCATGGACTGAGTCATCCTGTAGCCATTCATAGCATTCAATGCATTCATATTCATGGAATTGACATTGTAAGGTGGTGCTGACATGAGGCCCATGTTCATGCCACGCTGCATGCTCAGAGACCGTGGTGCTGGCTGCATGGCCACTGCTGATGTGGCGCGGCCATAGATCTGCTGCTGGTGTGCAGCCGCAGGTGAGATGGGCACTGACTTGGAGCGTATGGCAACATGGCCTTTTGTTGACATTTGTGTTGGCAATCTTTGGGTGTGAGGGATTCCAATGTTTGGGGCTGCCATATTGCGCTGTAGAAGTGGTGATGCCAGATTCATTGGTGGTGGGGTGAGATTTGGTGGGGGGGTCATTGTAGGTTGTGCTTGGGCTCCCCCAGATAAGGAATGAGGTGACTGTGGAAGCTGGACAAGGCCAGAGTGTGGGGTGGACAGAGAGACACTAGTTGCATAGGAAGTAACGGCAGCTGAATGGTTATAAGGCAATGGATGGTCCATGATTGTATTAGTTAGCTGTTGTAATTTGGCCAGGCTAAAATTGGCAGATGGCTGTGGATAGCCCCCAGTTCCAAAATCACCCTGGCCCATTCTTTCATAGATGCTGATGGTTGAGCTTCCTGTTTCGGCAATGTCTGTCATTTGTATTGCTTGTGCAAAACTGGCAGTCATGCTGCACTGTGCCAACTGCTGTGGTTGATTGTTACTTGGAGATCTTTCAATTATACAATTCTGGGGAGATTTAACGCTGCAGTTTGGTGGAGAGTTGATGCTGTTTTGCTGCATCATACTACAACTACCATTGATGTTAGTCATCTGCTGAGTAACTGCACAACTACTCTGAGTAAGGCTACTGGAAGATATGTTACTGTACGAGCAACTATTCTGCGTCGTATTGTTGCCACAAATGCTGTTTCCCATGGACGAGTCATAGCTGCTTGGATTCTCATAGTTTTCAGTTGTGCTCTCAATACTGCCTAGATCACTGAAGCCACTGTCCACAACCTGTTGTGAATGGTCAGAAACTGAAGGGACATCCATTATTGGGCTGGTTTCTATGTTCTGTAAAGGTGGTGCAGAAATAGCACTCTGATCAGGGCTGATCTGAGTGTAGGTGTTGTCAATGGGAGGCACACTAGGGCTGCTCACAGAACGAACAGACTGGCTGGGATTTGAATGAACAGATGAAAGAGGACTGCTGTGGTCTGACTGATGGCTGTCATCCATCGTGGTCACTTGTGGACTCTGCTCTGTATGAGAGTAACTCTGCAGGTTCCTACAGGCCTCCATGGTCTCTGCACAGTCTTGGTAGGTATTTATTTGCTCACTGTTTTCTTGTTCACCATTTTCTTGTGTCAATGATTGAACAGCTTGCACTGTTTCTGTGTCAGGCTCTGCATTTATATTTTCCTCTCTATATTCTGGGGTCTGCTTTCCATTATCCTTACTATCCTGGTTGTTGGCATGATCTTCGTCTGAATCTGGTGTGTGCTCTGAGATCTCTTCATGATCATTGTTTTGATCTTCATCAGAATCTGGCACAGGCTGAGCACTTTGATCCATTTCATCTTTCTGCTCTGTATAATTGCTTGGAATATTTAACTCTAAGAATGGCTCCTGGTTTGGTGATTCTTCCTCTGGGTTTTCTTTCACTGCTGCGATACACTCCATGTGACTGTCATCTTCATCATCTGCATCATGATCTTCATTCTGATTTGTCTCCTCCTCCTCGTCATCTTCCTCTTGCTCAGGATTATGAGTTTCATCTTCAGCAACTCTACCAGTAAACTCGTGCTCTGTTTTAGCTGGTTCTTCCATAGGTTCCTTTCCCTGACTCAATGGGCAAGTAGATTTAACTGAAGATTCTGGCTTTTGCTCATTTTCAAGTTCATCTTCCTTTGTTATTGAAGGGGCTTCGTCACCATGCTTCTCACCAACAGCGTTCTGTTCAGAGACTATGTGCTTCTCCTCTGCTGCGACAGGTTGCTCAGGCTCCAGGGGAGTTTCTGGTGGTGTATACAGGTTGAGTTTAAAGCCAGTTTTATTTTCAGCTTTACGTCTCCATTTAGCTGGACCACGCTTCACTCCTTTTGGCCAACCTTTTTTGCGTTTCACAACTCTTGCTATAGGCTCAGAATCAACAGAGTTTTCCTCAGTGTTCTCTTTTGAAGAGATATCAGTATTTGCTTTATCTGGGCAAGAAAAAAAGAAACTTGTTTTAAGTGCTTACTGCTACCCAGTTGAATAACAACGGTGATTAAAATATCTACAGTTCATGTTAGTGTAGCAAGTTAAATAAAACATTACTTGTAGAGATAACAAAAATGATCAATTATTGTATAAAAGTGGTTTCTGCTCAGATAAAGGCAAATCTTAACTGAAATTTTATGCTTCACATAGAAATAATCTTTTATATATCATTTGCATAAGTAGGTAAGCAAATTAACTTAATCAGAGTAAAGGTTTAACAAAATGCTAAATTGATAAAACTCCTAATGAAGCTAAATGATGTCCATTAATTAAGGTTGAATTAAATCAAACAAAGAGTCCTGCCATTTAGACCTCTTTACATCAGTTATAAAAATCTATTTTGGTTATTTGTTTTGTGATTAGACTATTTAACCACTGATATTTTTAATCAGTTTGGCACAACATTGTTCCTGTGCTGTACTGTTCCTTGTTCTATGATACCATGCTCAAGGAAGAAGACTGCTTGTGGTCTAGCTCCTGGTAACCATCCAGTGCCTTCTTCTCAAAGTGTGATGTGGACATGGGTGAAAACAGGATTCACTTAGCGATGATGCTATCTGCTGTGCTTGGAAAGCCTGAGTCTTGGGTGAGGTGTCAGAGGCTGTCTTTGCCCAAGAACCTTACCCTGCTAACAGATCAAGGCCTCTGCAAGAGAAGGGGGTGAAGGGGAAAAGGAGAAAAATATTTTTGACCAAGTCATTTTATAAGAGTGTAATTATTCTGCCTGTGTTTCTAACGGTCAATTCTTGCAGAGCAGATTATTCACATTTAATTAACACCACTATCAATGCACAATATAGGATGTTGGTGAGACTGCACCTGGAGTACTGTGTGCAGTTCTGGTGGCCAAACTATAGGAAGGATGTGATCAAGCTAGAGAGGGTGCAACAAAGATTCACAAGGATATTGCCAGGACTGGAGGGTTTGAGTTATGAGGAGAGAATGGTTAAGCTGGGACTGTTTTCCCTGGAGTGAAGGAGGCTGAGGGGTGAACTTATAGAGGTTTATAAAATCATGAGGGCATTGATAAGGTGGATGGTCACAGTCTTTTCCCCAGGGTAGGGGAGTCTAAAACTAGAGGGCACAGGTTTAAGGTGAGTGGGGAAAGATTTAAAGGGACCTGAGGTGCAAGTTTTTCACACAAAGGGTGGTGGGTATCTGGAACAAGCTGCCAACGCAAGTAGTAGAGAAAGGTACAATTACAAGGTTTAGAAGATATTTAGACAAGTACATGGGTAAGAAAGGTTTAGAGGGATACCGGCCAAATGCAGGCAAATGGGTCTAGTTCAGGAAGGCACCTTGGTGGGCGTGGACAAGTTGAGTTGAAGGGCATGAATGACAATTACTCTATTGCAATTATATATTGGTATGTTTTGTTCAGTAGGACAAGATGAAAATAACAGTACCAAAGAGTTATCAGTACTCACTCTTGCAGAAATTTGATTTGTGATACTGTGCAAAATAATATTCACTATGTTGTAAATGTAGCCAATTATACCAGCTCTAATGATCATTTTAGGGCTAGTAAATATTTTAATAGCAACCAAAAATATAATCCAGAAGGGATTATCATTTGCACTGTTTTCTATAAGCAAGGAATACACCAAATGATATACTCAGTGTTCTCCAACTAAATAACACCTACAAATTTATTACTGATGGCATTTCAAGTATTTATTGAGTGCTTGAATCCTCTATATCCTTTGTTAAATTTAAGCTATCAAAATAATCATTTGGCAAAAGATATGATTTTCTTTGTGTCCTCTGGGCTCTATGTAAGATCTGTGGCCGAGGATAGGCCACTGATAAAGTTACTGAAGTAAGGGTTTATTAGATAAAATATTCCAAACTGAACATATTTGGAAATGGACTGGAATATTTATTTAGTCAAAAATACATTTAAAAAATGAAAGATATTTTCTTCACTTTCTCCCACATCATGGCATCCCTGTAGGAAGCAGCAATTCATACGCCTCTTTAAGCTGGATGGGAAATTGATCATGTTAGTGCAGAATTAATTTTTCCATTTAACTGGGGCACACTTTGGGCTGCTGAGCACCATCACAAAGTAGCAAACCCGAAATTTAGAATCCAGCATGTGAGGGAACCACATGAGAAGCTCATGTTCCACTACAGTGTGGTGCACTGCACTTGGCTCCACTATGTGCCAGATCTCTAGAAACACCAACACAAAAGACAAAACTGCTAGGAGATAGATAAAAGAAAGAAAATCCAGTAAAAGAACAGTTATTGCATCTAAAATTAATTTTTTATAAAAAAATACCTTTGAGGAATAAATTATCTTTACTTTTGTATAAAAAAAGCACCTGACTGCACTGTTTGCAGTATTTTACTATGATGCAGACCATTATTTAGGTCTTTACAAAAATCCTTTCAAAAATGAAACCACTCTTGTTTACAATTCAGTCATACACATAATTATACATTATTGGCACAGTACACACTTTCATACATCTCTAGATTGTTCACACAATGTACATGATTATACATTTATACATGTTAGTACAATGTACAAGGTCAAATATTTAACACCAACAGCACACTGTCCACTGCCATACTTCTATATATCATGATTACAGTGAACACTGCAATTCAGTTACATATTGTTAGTATAACATACACTGTGCACATTAAGATGAGCAGAGATGAACCTAACAGTGGCATATTGAGAGTGGAGAAGAATAATTCTGTTGAATGGCAGGCTTGGTCTAGAGGCTGTTACGTTAATGATAATAGAACCTTTTTGCCTGAATTATAGAGTTTTGTACATGTCCAGTCTAATGGGCTAATGCATGCACATTTCATAGAGTCATTTATTGATATCCTGTTTCACACAGAACACCATGACAAAATACAGAAGAGAATGTATTGAGTCTGACTCTAATTAGCATTCAGTGAAATTTTAGATTTTTGAGTACATTTGGAAAGTATGAAAAGTTGTATCACAAAGTGCAGCTTCTAGCACTCTGCAGAGGATTTAAGATCATACTTATGTAAATAGAAAGGGATGTGTTATATATCCAAAGATTGATTTTAATTTGCTACAGATGGAAATGATAATAGATTTTTACTGGTAAAGGATAGTGGTTGCAGACGTATATAAGGAGATATGGTGTACACATTCACAATGAAGTGTAAAGATTACTTCAAACATAGCCAAACTCTGCTGTCAGCAACTTCGATTGGGTTGTTTCCTGATTTAAGAAGACTTGCCTAAATGCTGATAAGTAAAATTCTAAGCAGAACTTTTGCTGACAGCTGCTAGTACCAGGCCAAAGTATAATGCTTCTAGACAGTTCAAACCAGAAGCGAAAAGTTAGAGGCACTGTAACGTTTACTTTAAACTGGGAATTCTGCTCTTCTACTTTCCTTGTTTAAGCCTCAAGTGCCAGCCTTAGGCTGACTTTCCCCTCCTTCTCCCTTACTGTCACAGCTACTTCAAAGCTTTTAAATCTTCTGTTTAAAGTCTTTATTATTATCCAAAAATGGAGAATTATGTTAACAGTTAGTCATGATAGTTTTGTACCTGTATGCTGTTCTTTCTCAGGAGTTTCATCTGCACTTTTGCAGAAATCTTCTCCTTCATCTGACTGATTCTTCTTTTTTAAGTCCAAATTGCCACAGCGATGCCTGAAGTAATTCTTGTTTTCATCGTCACATTCATAATTCTCCTCTTCTTCACAAGTAGGTTCCAAGCAAGGCATTTGACCCTCATTATCAGAGTTCTCAAAGGCTTCATGAAGTACCTCCGTTGTTTCTGAAATAGTCTCAGTGGTAACGCTGCTGTTGTGCCTCCGCCGCTTCCGCCCCCTCTTCTTTCTGTGTATGAGTGGCCTCTGAAAAAGCCAGAGTTCTCTGATTATTACAGTCATTTTATTTGCTGCATTTCAGCACTTGTAGCAGAAACTAAATACAATGAATACCAATAGTGAAATTTTAACTCTGGTCAGGTTTGGGATGGACCAGTAGTGAGACCAATTTAAAATGCACGTATTCCTGCTGAGAACAGCCTCTTTGTACCTTAACCAGGCCTCCTTATAATTTGACTGACAGGTGTCTGATATATGATTAGGACAGGCAAATCACACATTGGGCAAGTATACCAGAAATGGATTTCACTGTGAAGAAATGTGAGGTCCCTAAGTCTGTATCCATGGAAAATAAACAGATATAGAGTTGCATAATCATACTGCAAAGAAACAGGTCCTTTACCCCACTGACTCTGTGCCAAGCATCAACCACCCATTTACACTAATTCCTATTTTATTTTCCCCACATTCCCATCAACTCCATCCCCCCACCACCCCCCCCCCCCCACCAGATTCTACCACACACCTGCACATTAGGGCCAATTTATCTATAAACCCATATAACTGAAGCCCTCAGAGGAAAACCGTGCAGTCACAGGAAGAAAGTGCAAACTTCACATAGAGAGCACTGGAAGTCAGGATTGAACCTGGGTCATAGGACAGTGCATCTAAATTGTTGAGGGAAAAGTTAGATTTGGGCATCTACTTATATAAATCCACATCTATAAACCAATTAAAGCATTTGAACAAGTAGGAAATGCAATAAAATGTCACTTGGAATTTTGGCTTTTATGGTAACAGTGTTGGAATACAGAAAGAATAAAGTTATGCTTCATTTGTACAGAGCCATGGGCTGAACACCTTGACTGACGTGTACAGTTCTGGAGAGTACACTCTGAAAGGATAGTACAAATTCATCAGAATGATTTCAGGAGGTTAAAGGAGTGAATTATAATTACTGTTTACAAAAAACTTTGTTCGTGTTCTCTTCAGGAAAAAATTGGGGAAATCACCCAAAACATTACAAATGCCAAAATAATTGAAGTTTAAAAGAGAACAATAGATTTTTCTTAGGGAAAGGCATTATAAAGTTCTTTGAAATAATGTTATTGGCTCCTGCATGTCCTCAGCAGATGGGGGACGATGAGGAATGTGATAATGTTGAAATATTGCATATCTTAAGTTCATAAACTAAATCGTGAAATTGTGAAACTTTCTAAAGCAAAGCTTCCAAGAGGGTAATCTTGTTATTTGTCATTAGAGAAAAAATGACATTTTTTTGTTGAGGAACTTTGGCCCCAGGCACTTTAATCAAACCTAACTCAGATTAAATGAGAGAAATTCAGAGGGATCTAGGTATTCTAGCACATCAATTACAAAAAAGTTAACGAGCAGGTCCAACAAGTAGTTAAGAAGGAAAACAGCAAGTTGGCCTTTACTGTGAAGGGTTGGAGTTTAAGAATAGGGAGGTTTTGTTACAGTTGTACAGGGTGTTGGTGAGGCCACACCTGGATACTGTGCATAGTTTTGTTCCCTTACCTAAAAAAAGGATATGGTAGCATTGTGGGCGGTCCAAAGGAGATTCACTAGGGTAATTCCTGGGATGAGAGGGATGTCCTATCAAGAGAGGCTGGACAGTTTGGGTCTGTATTCCTTGGAGTTTAGAAGAATGGGGGGCGAACTTAGTCAAACACACAAGATCCTAAGGGGGCTTGACGGGAGGTGCTGAGATGTTTTCATTAGTGGGGGAGTCACAAACAAGGGGACATAACCACAAGGGCCCAGTCAATTAAAACTGAGGTGCATAGAAACCTCTTCTGAGAGATTAGTGAATCTCTGGAATTCTCTGCCCGAGGGTGGTGGAGGTCAGATCATTACATATATTTAAGATGTACATAAATATTTGAAAGATCAAGGAATTGAGGGTTATGGGGTACTGGCACAGAAGAGGAGTTGGGGTCAGCACTCCTGCCCCTGTTCTTGTGTAAAATACACCAGGGGGCAGTGTTGCACTGACATTGAGGATAAAATGTATTGCATCAATTATTCCTGCAATATTCGGAGCACACAATTTCCTAATAATTTTTAGGTTAATGAAATAATGGAACACAGAAAACATTCAAATAAAAATCAGATAAAGTATGGTGGGATGAATGGTTTTCTCTGATCATTCAATAGTAATGATACATAATTTGTCACTCTTTAGTTAACATTAGCATCACTTCATAGCAATGAGACAATTTAACTCCCCCACCACTTTCAAGATCTTTATTTTAAACCACATGCAATATTGCCTCATTACAAATAACATTTGAGGTTAAACAATATTTTCTGAAGTAGCACAAAATTATACCTCATTCTAACTTAAATGCTCGTTCAAAATTTAAATGGTTCAGAAATTTGAAAATAATGAATTTATGTTTTTCAGTGCCATTTCAGTGTGTTTATTCTTTTATTAATTCTCAAAAATCTTCACAAACTGTTCCATGTATAGATAATTACACTGAAGTCTAACAACACTATTGGCATATTGGTAAACTATGAGGTTTTTATGCAGGCGAGAAGTTGCCAGAAGAACCTGTAATGTTATCAGTTAGTAATTCCTGGTGAACAATGTTGGTCAGTCACTGAGTGAGTCCCCTGCTCTTTGAAATATTACCAAAGGATCAATAATGCTTTTTTAAAATGTGTTTGATTTAATCTCTCACTTCAAGGATGACAACTTTGATGCTGCACTGAAGTGTCTGCCCATATCATTTGTTCAAATTGGCAGCCTACTGTCCCATGGCACTGTATTTTACTACCGACTAGTACTCTGAAAAATTATTTGGCTGATTTACTTGATTTGATCTGTTTTCAATCTTAAACATTCTGGAAGGGACAAAAGATGTTTATTTAAATTTAAGTAACTGGAAAACAAGGTTCTTCATTTTAACGCACCTTCCTCTTTGGCCCTCTGAACAGGGACTTTGCTGTGCCTGGTGATGAACAGGGCTGGGTTTCATCATTCTCATCTTCATCTTCCTCTTCACTGATTTCATTTGGAGGCTCCACTATCAATTCACTATTGGCAGGTGGAGACACAGACTGTGAAAACCTGTTTCTACATGGTGCATTATTAACGGAATGCATATTGGTCTGCGTTTCAGTATACTGCTCTTGTTCCTTCTCCCAGCAGCTAGCTTGTTCCATCAGTTGCTCAGCCTAAATTTGGAAGCAGAGAAACACGACATAAATTCAGCAATTATTAACCTCCGTCATTTGGCTGTAAATTAACAGTTGAGTCAAATACAATTATCTACTTTCTAATGAAATTGTTCCAAGCTGAATCCAATAGCAGCTTGTTCATAATAGATATAATGAGCAGCCTAAGAATTTTTCATGGAACATTTGGAACCACGCATTATCAAGTGAATAGATTTAAGTGGTTTTGCACCACAGCACATGCCATTGATGGGACAACCTTGTAGTACTCCTCAACCATATTCAATTATTTAAAGACAACTTGTTAAGTTTTTCAGTTAAGTAAGTACAGGCACACAACCTAGGGAGGCAGAAGGCTACAAGTTCAAGATCCAGTCCAGATATCTGGACAAACAATCTCGGCTACACATCAGTGTGGTACCGACATGGTGCTTCACTGGAGGTGACATTCCTAAAATGAGGTCTTAAATAGGTCCTGTCTACCTTCTATATGAATGTTAATGAACCTAATGCACCATTCAAAACAAATGATTTTGCTATACTGGCTTGACCAATGCTACTGTGGTGAGTTATCTCATCACCTACCTCACTTGTTTGTGACAGTGACTTCAAAAGTACTTCATTAAATTTGTGACACTTGGGAATCGCATGGAAATTTCTTGACACTTACCCAACTGCGTAATGACGTGAGGAGTTTAATTTTAGGTTAAGATATGCAGAGTTTATCATTTTAATTCAACAAAACTTAGAAAAAATAAGAATTTCTATTTTGATTTCTGTATAGATAGAATGGCTTGGATTTGAAATGGAGGCTGTTATTTTCATTATATACACAGCAACAAGCCTCAGATGCCTGTCTACACTAACAAAAGAGTTGTCCAAAAGCCAGCTGACAGATAATTAAAATGTTAATGCACTGCACATTCATCAGATTTCAACTCTGTCTATTGGGCTTTTGCAGTGACATCAAATGACATGCAATACGCATTTTGATGATGCAAACACAAAATTATACTCTCCATACAAGTCTGGTAGAAGATGCAGCCTTGCACCCTACAGTAGGCCTTCGTAGAAGTTTGATGCCAGCTTCAGCATTATTTAATGGGGGCCTGACTCTACCTAGCTGGGAAGTTTGGGAAATCTAACTTCTTTCAAATAAATTGTCCTAAAATCTCCCTCATTTGATATCCTTATCAACCTCCTTCACCATCCAATATCACCCTCTGCCACTGGTTGTCTTCACAATCAATCTATTCCCCCAACCTGTCCCCAAGAAAACTGTCTCTAAAACAAGCTTCTCTATCCATCCTTCCTGTTCATGGTATCTCTTCAACATTCGCTGCCCTACAACCTTCCCAGCCCTGAGATTCCCTTCCCATTCCATCCTCTCCCCAATTCCCATCTAATCCCTGCCCTCATCTCATTCCCCATTCTCCTGCAATCCTCTCCCATCTCCCTAATCCTTTGGACTTTGCTACTTCTGGTAATTTCAGATTTTATTTATCCCCTCCTAGTTTCATATTGTGTAGTGACACCTTTCATTATTCACTAGCTTCAACCTTACTCTTTCAGTTGGCATCACCATGTGTCATTTAACCTCTCTTGGTCTCTATCACACAACTTCCTTTTGTTCTCTCTGAACCAACACACACAAAAAGTGCTGGAGGAACTCAGCAGGTCAGGCAGCATCTGTGGAGAGAAATAAGCAGTCGACGTTTCGGGTCGAGACCCTTCATCAGGGCTGGAAAGGAAGAGGGCAGAAGCCAGAATAAGAAGGTCGGGGGAGGAGCACAAGCAGGCAGGTGATAGGCGAGCCCAGGTGAGGGGGGGAAGGTAGGAAGGTGGGGGAGGGGGGAAGGTAGGAGGGTGGGGGAGGGGGGGATGTAAGAAGCTTAGAGGTGATAGGTAGAAGAGGCAAAGGGCTGAAGAAGGAGGAATCAGACTCTGATCCTCCTCCTTTCCCTGCAAATTAAAACATATTTTATTTCCTACATTAATTATTAGTAAATCCGAACTA
This sequence comes from Pristis pectinata, assembly GCF_009764475.1. Taxonomy (NCBI): domain Eukaryota; kingdom Metazoa; phylum Chordata; class Chondrichthyes; order Rhinopristiformes; family Pristidae; genus Pristis; species Pristis pectinata. The sequence goes on from NC_067434.1 coordinate 26,778,791, forward strand.
GGAAACATTCAATACAAGTTCTTGTTTCTCTCTTCACAGGCTCTGCCTGACATTTGCAGTATTTCCAAATGTTTCTGCAATTTGCATTCTGTAGAGAGGACCATACAGAGCACGCACAAGAATACATACTTTATTTCAGGACAGCCTTGTTCTGAGTTTATGTGAGTTTACCTCTGAACACAACAGACTGTTGGGGGAAAGCCCAAACCATAATTCTGACACTCAGCCTAAAGATGCCCTTAACATCAGTCTCCTGCTGGCCCAGCATGTCAGAAGGTGTTACTGCAGGTCCACATTATGCACACCTTGCAAAGGCAAAATCTAAAAGCAGAACCAGAGTATTGAAGCTAATGACCTTTTATTGCAACTGATGAGCATCAAGCTGAAATGTTCATTCTGTTTTTCTCTTACCACAGATGCTGCCTGAGGTGCTTAGTTTTTATTTAAGTTAAAAATTGACTTTGGCAATAGGTGTGTAGGCTAAAAGTACTTGGCCAGGATTATTTGTAAATTAAACAGTACACTAAAGGTAGACAAATTCAATTAAAATTAAAAACCAGAATCAATCCAGACGGATTTTTTTTAGAACTATCACCGCAAAGCTTGACAACTGAAAATCTGGGTGAAACAATCAGTTGTCTGATGCCAGGCTTTCAAGATGAGATGTCATAAGTGGACGATGTGAATACTAATTTGTCAGTGGCACTCAAATACATTTGCCAGAATTAAAGCTCAGCAGCTGAGCTGTGATTTATGTCATGGGATTTATTTCATGCTACATCCATTGCTTTTCAATGAAACAAACTGTGTGATTAACAGATCTGTCACTTTTCGAGATGAGGTGTTAATGTCTAGATATTGCCATTTCCCCAGATGACATTTTGCTCATATTATGGATTCCTCCAATGGTTCACAATTCTGACACAACAGAAGGGTCTGTGTCACCCTATTCTGCATATGTAATGTACTTCACAAAAGTAATTCCAGCTATCAATGCAACTCTATATTCTTTGATAAAAAAAGTTGCTGGTTTTCCAGAGATACAATGACTGTAGTTCTCCACTTGAAGTTTCTTCTTTAACTCTAGCTATTTTAATAAATATATAAAGACAAATATCATGGAATGTGCCTGTAGCCAGAGAGTGGCAAACACCAAAATGGTAATTAAACAGCCAAGGAATGAGAAGATGACAATGTTGTGTTCAGAAGCAAAGATCAGATTAATTTCAGGGTTGTAATCTCTGGATTGCTCTCGGTGCCATGCCTAGTGAGGGCAGGAGTAGGAGGACAGAGCAGATGAATGCGTGGCTGAGGATCTGGTGCAGGAGGGAAGGTTCAGGTTCTTCAGGTCCATTGGGATTTCTTCTGGGGCAGAGGTCATTCTAAGCACCTTTTGAACAGAACGGCAATGAAATGACACCACCCACCCTGACAGCCTCCGACGCAGCAGTACCCTCAGTCATCATTGCAGACGTCAGATCAGCCTGTCTGAGAGTGATCCCATGAAAAGTGTCTTGCACGGATGGAGTCCCCAGCCGTGTCCTCAGATCCTGCAAGGATCAGCTGGTGGGAGTACTCGCAAACATTTTTAACCTCTCCCTACTCCAATCTGAGCTTCCCAACTTCTTTAAGAAGACCACTGTCATCATGGTGTCAAAGAAAAATAAGGTAGCATGCCTTAATGACCTCCACCTGATGGCTCTGACATCCACCATCATGAAGTGCTTCAAGAGTCTGCTCAGGGCACACATCAACTCCAGCCTCCCAGAAAACCTCAACCCACTGCAATTCACCTACTGCCAAAACAGGTCCACAGCAGACGCAGTTGCCCTGACCCTACACTCATCTCTGGACCATCTAGATAACAAAGACATCTACGTCAGACTCCTAATTATTGACTATAGCTCTGCCTTCAATACCATAATTCCAAAGAAGCTCACCTCCAAACTCCTAGACCTGGGATTCAGCACCTTCCTCTGCAACTGGATCCTCGATTTCCTGACCAACAGACTGCAATCAGTAAGGATCGGCAGCAACACCTCCTCCACGATTATCCTCAACACTGGTGCTCTGCGAAGCTGCGTCCTCAGCACCTTACTTTACTCCCTATACACTCATGACTGTGTGGCCAAATTCTGCTGTAACTCCATCTACAAGTTTGCAGATGACACCACTGTAGTCGGCCAGATCTCAATGACGAGACGGAGTACAGGAAGGAGATAGAGAGCCTTATGGCATGGTGTCAAGACAACAACCTTTCCCTCAATGTCAGCAAAACAAAAGAGCTGGTCATTGACTTCAGGAAGCAGGGCAGAGTACAATTCCCTATTTGTATAAATGGTGCTGAGGTGGAGATGGTTGAGAGCTTCAAGTTCCTAGGTGTAAATATCACCAATAGCCTGTCCTGGTCCAACTATGTAGACACAATGGTGAAGAAAGTGCAGCAGCACCTCTACTTCTGCAGAAGGCCATGGAAATTTGGCATGTCCCCATTGACCCTCACCGATTTTTATCGGTGCCCCATAGAAAGCATCCTATCCAGATGTATCACAGCTTGTTATGGCAACTGCTCTGCCCAAGACCGCAAGAAATTGCATAGAGTTGGAGACACAGCCCAGGCTATCACGAAAACAAGTCTCCCCTCCAATGACGCTGCCCAGGGAAAACAGCAAACATATCAAAGACCCTCTGACTACACTCATTTTCTCTTCTCCACCCTTCTATCAGGCAGAATATACAAAAGCTTGAAAACACACATCACCAGGCACAAGGACAGTTTCTATCCTGCTGTTATAAGACCCTTGAACGGACCTCTTGTATGATAAAGGTGAACCCTGGATCTCTCAATCTACCTCGTTGTGGCCCTTACACCTTATTGTCTACCTGCACTGCACTTTCTCTATAACTGTAACATTATATTCTGCATTCTGTTATTAATTTTCCCTTTGTACTACCTCAATGTACTTAAATTTGGAATGATCTGTATGGATGGCATGCAAAACAAAGTTTTTCACTGTACTCAGTACATGTGACAAATAAACCAATTACCAAGACGGATGGGTTGCACTTGAGTTTGAGGGGGACAAACATCCTGGCAGGGAGATTTGCTAGTGCTATTCGGGAGGGAGGGCAGATGAACTCAGGGCATGGATCGGTACATGGGAGTGGGATATTATAGCCATAATAGAAACATGATTGAGGGAGGAGCAGGACAGGCAGCTTAATGTTCCAGGGTACAGATGCTACAGGCATGACAGAGGTAGAGGTAAGAGAAGAAGGAATTGCTTTTTTGATTAGGGAGAACATCACGGTAGTACTTAGAGAGGATACTCTTGGGGTTTGTCCAGTGAGAAATAAGAAGGGGGTGATTACTTCAATGGGATTGCATTCAAGTGCCCCAAGAGTCATTCTAATGTTTGCTATTTCTACCCTGGGATAAAGATTCTGGCAGTCTACCCCATCTCTGCATCTCATAATTTTATAAACTTCTATCAGGTCTCCCCTCAGCTTCCGATGTTCCAGGGTAAACAACCCAAGTTTGTCCAACCCCTCCTTATAACTCATGCCCTCTTATCCAGGCAGCATCCTGGTAAGCCTCTTCTGTACCCTTTCCAAAGCCTCCACATCCTTCCTGTAATGGAACGACCAGAATTGCACGCAATACTCCAAGAATGCCGTATGCCTTCTTTACCATCCTATCTACATGTGTTGCCATTTTCAGGAAACTATGGACTTGGACCACAAGATCCCTCTATACATCAATGCTGTTAAGGGTTCTGCCACTAACTGTATAGTTTCCCCTTATGGTTGACTTCCAAAGTGCAACACCTCACGCTTGCCTGGATCTGCCGTTTCTCTGCCCGTATCTGTAACTGATCTATATCCTGCTATATCCTTTGACAACCCTCTTCACTGTCCACCACTCCACCAATCTTTGTGTCATCTGCAAACTTAATAACCCACCATCTACATTTCACCTAGGTAATTTATATATATATTTTAATCTATATGACAAACAACAGAGGTCCCAGCATTAATCCCTGCCAGAATACCACACTGCCCTCTGCCATCCAATGGCGAGCCAATTCTTAATCCAAACTGCCAAATCGCCGTGGATCCCATGCATCTTAATCTGCTGGATCAGCCTACCGTGACCAGTGACCAAAATTCTATTAGTTTTACAGTCATTATGGAAAAAGATAGGACTCATCCACAAATTAAAATCTTAAACTTGCGGCAATGCAAATTTTGAAGGCAAAGGTTGAATGAGAGACATTGTTTGCAGGTAAAGGGAAATCTGGCAAGTGGAAGGCTTTTAAAAGTGAGATAGGGGGAGCTCAGGGACAGCATATTCCTGTAAAAGTGAAGGCCAAGGCTGGCAGGATTAGGGAATCCTGGTTAATGAGGGATATTGAGGCTCAGGTCAGGAAAAAGGTGTATGTCAGGTATAAGCAGCTGGGATCAAGCGAATCTGTCGTGCAGTACAAGAAACGTAGGGGTATACTTAAGGCACGGTAGTGCAGCGGTTAGCATAACACTATTACAGCGCCAGTGACCCGGGTTCAATTCTGGCCACTGCCTGTAAGGAGTTTGTACGTTCTGCCCGTGTCTGCGTGGGTTTCCTCCGGGTGCTCCGGTTTTCTCCCACATTCCAAAGACATATGGGTTAGGAAGTTGTGGGAACGCTATGTTGGCGTGGAAGCGTGGCGACACTTGTGGGCTGCTCCCAGAACACTCTTACGCAAAAGATGTATTTCACTATGCGTTTTGATGTACATGTCACTAATAAAGATCTCTTATCTAAGAGGGAAATCAGGAGAGCAAAAAGAGGATATGAGATAACTTTGGTAGATAAGGTAAAGGAAAATCTTAAGTGATTCTACAAGTATAGGTCCCCTAAAGGATCAATGTGGACATCTATGTGTGGAGCCACAGGAGATGGCGAGGTGATAAATGAATATTTCTCATTTGTATTTACCGTGGAGAAGGGTGTGGAAGCTAAGGAATTAAGGGAAATGAAAAGTGATGTATTGGAATATATCCACATTACAACAGAGGAAGTGCTGGCAATCTTAAGGAATATTAAGGTGGATAAATCCCCAGGGTGTGATGAGCGCATCCACGGACATTGTTGGAAGCTAGGGAAGAAATCGCAGGGCCCCTTGCAGAGGTATCATCGTTAGCCACAGGTGAGGTACTGGAAGACTGGAGGGTGGCTGATGTTGTGCCTTTAAGAAGGGCTGCAAGGACAGGCCAGGGGACTACAGGCCAGTGAGCCTAACATCAGTGGTAGGAAAGTTACTGGAGGGGATTCTGAGAGACAGGATTTACCTGTATTTGGTAAGCCAAGGACTGACAAAGGATAACCACCCTCCAATCTCCTGGTACCTCACCCATGGCTAATTCCCCAGCTTCCATGACTTTCTCCACAGTAAATACAGAAAAAAAATATTCATTTAACAGCTTGCCCATCTCCTGTGGGCCCACACATAGATGATCACACTGATCCTTAAGGAGACCTATCCTCTCCCTAGTTACCCTTTTGTTCTTTATATACTTATAGAAATGTTATACGATTCTCTTTGACCTCATCTGCCAAGCTATTTATGAGCATTTGGAAAAGCATGGCCTAATTAGGAACAGTTAGCATGGCTTTGTGTGGGGCTGTTTTTTGAGAAGGTGACAAAGGTTATTGAAGGTAGAGCTGTGGATGTTGTCTACATGGATTTTAGTAAGGTGTTTGACAAAGTCCCTCATGGTAGGCTCATCCAGAAGATCAAGATGCATGAGACCCATGGTGACTTGGCTGGTTGGATTCAGAATTGGCTAGCTCATAGAGCACAGAGGGTAGTGGTGTTCCGCATAGATCCATAGTGGGACCTCTGCTGTTTGTGAAATATATATAAATGACTTAGATAAAAATATGGGTGGGTGGGTTAGTAAGTTTGCAGATGACACAAAGATTGGTGATATTGTGAATAGTGTAGAAGATTCCCAAAGGATACAGTAGGATATAGATTGGTGTTGGTATATTACTGTCACTTGTACCGAGGTACAGTGAAAAACTTGTCTTGCATACTGTTCATACAGATTGATTCATTACACAGTGCATTGAGGTAGTACAAGGTAAAACAATATAGAATGCAGAATAAAGTGTCACAGCTACAGAGAAAGTACAGTGCAGGTAGACAATAAGGTGCAAGGTCATAACGAAGTAGATTGTGAGGTCAAGAGTCCATCTTATTGTACTAGGGAACTGTTCAATTGTCTTATTACAGTGGGATAGAAGCTGTCCCTGAGCTTTCAGGCTTTTGTACATTTTGCCCAATGGGAGAGGGGAGAAGAGAGAATGTCCGGGATAGGTGGGGTCTTTGATTATGCTGGCTGCTTTACCAAGGCAGTGAGGAGTATAGACTGAGTCCATGGAGGGGAGGCTGGTTTCCTTGATGTGCTGTGTCCACATCTCTGCAGTTTCTTGCGGTCACAGGCAGAGCAGTTGCCGTACCAAGCCGTGATGCATCTAGATAGGATGCTTTCTATGGTGCATTGATTAAAAATTGGTGTCAAAGGAGCCATGCCAAATTTCTTTAGCGTCCTGAGATCAATTGCAGATATGGGCGGAGAAATGGCAGATGGAGTTTAATCTAGCCAAATGTGAAATGTTGTTTGGGATTATTAAATGTAAAGGGAAAGTACAGAGTTAATGGCAGGACCCTTAACAGTGTTGATGTACATAGGGAACTTGGGGGTCCAAGTCCATACTTCCCTGAAAGTGGCTGCACAAGTTGATAGAGTGGTAAAGAAGGCATATATTGCGGTTCATGAGTCAAGAAGTTATGTTGCAGCTTTATAAAACTCTGGTTAGGCTGCATTTAGAGTATCGCATTCAATTCAGGTTGCCCCATTATAGGAAGGACGTGGAGGCTTTGGAGAGGGTGCAGAAGAGGTTTACCAGGATGCTGCCTGGATTAGAGGGCATATGCTAAAAGGAGAGGTTAGACAAACTTGTTTTTTTTCTTCTGGAGCGGCAGAGGCTGAGGGGAGACCTGAAAGAAGTTTACAAGATTATGAGAGGCATAGGTAAACAGGTGGTATCTTTATCCCAGGGATGAAATGCTAGAAGTCGTGTATTTAAGGTGAGAGGGGGGTAAGTCCAAAGGGATTATGTTGGGCAAGTTTTTTTTGTTTAGAGTGGTGGGTGCCTGGAATACACTGCATGGGGTAGTAGTGGAGGCAAATACGATAGAGGGGGTTTAAGAGGCTCTTAGGTAGGCACATGAATGTGCAGAGAATGGAGGAATATGGACATTGTGTAGGCAAAAGGGATTAGTTTAGTTAGGTGTTTAATTACTAGTTTAATTAGTTTGGCACAACATTGTGGGCCGAAGGGCCTAGACCTGTCATACACCTTTTTCCTGACTAGAGCTTCAATATCCCTCATCAATCAGAGTTTCCTAATCCCTCCAGCCCTACCCTTCACTCTAACAGGAAGATGCTGTCCCTGAACTCTACCTACCTCATTTTTAAAAGCCTCCCACTTGCCGGACATCCCATTATTCCCATATTGCAATAAATTCTTGGTCCTTTTTTGCTAAATTCTAAACTGCTTCCAATTATCAGGCATACTATTATTTATTTGTTCACACAATGTGGTCATCACTGCCAACGCTGGCCTTCAATGTCCATCTGTAATTGTTCCTGAACTGGGGAAGCTGTTAAGTGTCCATCACATCAGTGGTTTTAGAGCCACATAGAAGATGGTAGAGACATAAGAGACTACAGATGCTGGAAATCTGGAGCACACAAAGGAGCTGGAGGAACTCAGTGGGTCAGGCAGCATCTGTGGAGGGAAATGCATAGTCGACGTTTCAGGTCGGGACCCTACATCAGGACAAGATGATGGATTTGAGGATGATAGATTTCCATCCCTAATGAATTAAATGTTTATTTACTATTTTTTGGAAAGTTTATATGCCTCCTCTTTGAATTAATATTACCTCTAGCTTTTATTTTGTAGACCTTGGTTGGGCCACTTTTCTTTGTGTGTTTTTGTTCCATCTTGATGAAGAAATCAACTGTGTTGTGGTGACTCTTCCACAAAATACATTGACAAAATTATTAACTAACCCTTTCTTATCACACAGTACCTAACCTAGGATGGCCTGTTCCCTAGTTAGCTCCTCATTGCACTGGCTCATGAAAACTATTACTCCAGGAATTCACCTACCAACAGAATTAATTAACCATTTGCTTTGGTCAGTCAATATCCAAGGACACCAATTATTAGTGTAGTACCCTTCTTACCTGTATCTCTAATTTCCTGTTTGATGCCATCTTCTACATTACCACTACTCATTTCTGCACCCCACAGCCCCCACTGCTACTAAGCTCTGCCTGGATTGAGCCAGTATCCTTTCTCAATTCTTTGGCAATCCCAATGCATGTGGCTCTCTCATCACGGCACTAAATCCATGTTATCTTTGGATTTACTATCTTTACATCCACACACTCACAAAGTTGGCCATATATTAGCAGGCGCATGGGCTGGGTGTGTATGCAGGTTTGGGAACACTGAATTATGTACTGGCCTCCACATAGTGATAATGTAAAGATGGCATCAAACAGCAGATTAGAGATCAATGTACCAAGGGCACCACACTAATAATGGGAGACTTTACAAACTGACCGGCCAAATCAGGTTAACGCTAATTCTATTTGTGGACAAATTCCTAGAGTATGTACGTGATGGTTTTCTTTAACCAGCATGATGAAGAACTGACCAGGGAACAGGCTATGTTAGATTGGGTATTGTGTAATGACAAGGGGTTAGTTAATACTTTGACAAGATAAAAGCGGAAATTTACTATGTACTATGTGTTTCCCATTCCCTTTAAATTCACTAGATTCACTTGAATATTTATTATTCTACTGCATAACATGTAAAAAAGTGAAATAAAAATGGTTGGAGTAAAAGTAGTAACATCTAATTGAGCAGAAAATCAGTCTGGTATCAAAGTTCTGAGGGTGTCAGATTATCCAGGTGTTACTGTACCCCCAGATTATCCGGAGTTACTGTAACCCCAGATTATCCGGGTGTTACTGTACCCCCGGCCTTGGTCACCCTGCAGCCACATCTCCATAATGGCAATTTCATTGATCTGCACAACTGTATGCCTATTTATGTATCGCATGTATCCACAGTCCCATTCTATAGGTTTGCAGATTCTTGCTTTCATCTTTGTCATCAATAGGTTTGCATGATCTGCCTAGATAACAAGGTATCTGGAACAGTTTAAGTTCCAAAACTTGGAAGAGAGGAACTTCTGGCAGAAATTCACAGCCACTTCTTCCTCATCAGGGAAGACGAAAGTATACCAGAGGACTCCAGAGATGCTGTAATTGTGGCCAGCTAGAAGAAAGGAAACAAGTCCGATTGAGGTCATTTAAAGAGGACTCCCTTGCTGTTTGTTACAGAGAAAGTCATTGTAAGAGCCCTCCTCAAATTGCCTCTTCCCAATGACAAATAGCAACTCTGATCAGAGCTGAGAAGCTAACATTTCTTTTTGATTATTGGCCAAGGTCTTATCAAAAATAAAACTTGAAGAAACAATTAAGAAAATTAGCAGCAGGGATGACAGCTTCAAACCCTAACCCAGTTGATTGGACCACAGAGTTGCAAAGGATATGCAGCCATGGTAAAAGCCACAAGGAAGGTGGAGGAAGGCACGGTGGTTGAGCAAGTGCCTGGTTGGACCAAGCACAAACCAGCCCATAATTAAGAAAAAGTAGCATTTGGAATATTCAGACAGTTGTTTGACTACTTCAAAAGTAAGTTTATTCTGTTCTTTATTACTATTTATGTAGTAATGGTATTAATTTATACTTGTATTCTTGTTGATTTAGTAAATGTTTGCTCATACTAGTGGGTTTTGATTACTTTCAACACATAATTTGTAAATCAAATAGCTTGCATCTGAGTACATTTGAACAGAAATAAATATTCATTTACTTTTAATCTTTCAAACACCTAAGAGAATTTCTGATGCAATAATTATGAAAAAAATATCATCATAAAAATATTTTTGGATAATATTACATCTTTACTCATTAAACAATGGACATTTTGTGAGAATATAACGAACTGAAGTCACTTTTGTCTGCTTATAATTTCAGCAATTGGTGCACAGAAATGCTTTCTCGTATGACAATCACTTTCCTCTCCATCAGGACCCTAAGTGTGATACAATTTCAAGAGCTGTTTCTTCCTCCTTGTCAGAATGTACCTTACATTTTTTAAAATCACCTTTGTCATCTTTTGTCATTAGTAGCTAGTTTCTGGTTTTCTAGACAGAGATAATGAGGTTGATATTGAATACTCTATTGATTGAGGAATAAAGCCACCTCTTGTTTATATTTGGGCTTTGATGTTGTGCATGCATGATTGCTAATTTTTAAATTTATTGCCTTATTCAAACTTCTTAAAAAGTTAGTTACCTTCATGACTATAACATGTTATAAAAAGGTCAGAGAAGTATTTGTTGCATACATATCACTGAAAACCCCAAATGAAAAGTGAAATAAAATCTTTCACAACAGAACTGGGCAAATATATTTCAGCAAGGTAATCCAAACTTTCTTAAATGAAAATACCTCTTTTTCAGCCTCCATCTCCTCTTCTGAAGTAGCAGCACTGGGAACAACTAATGGAGTCCACCGCAGGCTTTCTTCGTCCACTTCATTGACACGTGGATTGGTATGCAGCTTTCCTACATGTTCCTGAATAAGTTTTTGCCTCCGGATTATAACAAACCTACAAAAATCAAATGCAGTTTGCATTATTGCTCGTAAGTTTGTGTTGATTCTTCACAGGCTTCACCAATTAGTGGTCTTGGTAAATCATCAGATCAGGAAATACATTTGCCAGAAAAATATTGAGGATTTTCCTTTGAGGCAGTTATGTAAACTCCTTGGCTCATACAGAGCAACACAGCACGGATACAGGCCCTTCGGCCCAACCAGTCCAGCCTACAATGGCACCCACCCAGCTAGTCCCAATCTCCTGTGTTCTGCCCATATCCCTCTAAGTCCTGCCCCTCCATGTACCTATCCAAGTGCTTCTTAGATGATACCGGCTTCAACCACTTCCTCTGGCAGCTCGTTCCATACACTCACCACCCTCTGCGTGAAAAAGTTGCCCCTCAGGTCCCTTTTAAATCTTTCCCCTCTCACCCTAAATCTATGCCCCCCTAGTTTTGGACTCCCCTACCCTGGGGAAAAGACTGTTACCGTCCAGCTTATCTCTGCCTCTCATAATTTTAAACACTTCTATAAGGTCACCTCTCATTCTCCTATGTTCCAAGGAATAAAGACCTAGCCTGGCCAACCTCTCCCTATAACTCAGGTCCCCTAGTCCTGGCAACATCCTCGTAAACCTTTTCTGCACTTTTTCCAGTTTAACCACGTCCTTCCTATAACAGGGTGACCAAAACAGTACACAGTGCTCCAAGTGTGGCCTCATCAATGACTTGTGCAACTGCAACATAATGTCCCAGCTCCTATATTCAGTGCCCTGACTGATGAAGGCCAGTGTGCTAAATACCTTTTCCATCACTCTATCTACCTGTGACGCCACTTTCAATGAACTATGCACTTGTATTCCTAAGTCCCTCTGTTCCATTACACTCCCTAGTGCCCTACCACTCATAGTAGAAGTCCTATGCTGGTTTGACTTTCCAAAATGCATCACCTCACACTTATCTGTATTGAAATCCATTTGCCACTCCTCCACTTCCCTAACTGATCAAGATCCCCCTGTAATTTACGATAGCCTTCTTCACTATCAATAACACCTCCTAATTTCACATTATCTGCAAACTTACTGATCAAGCCTTGTCCATTTGTATCCAAACCATTTATATAAATAATGAACACCACCACTAGTGGCACACCACTAGTCATTCATACAAAAAATGCTTTTAACTATTTGGGTCTTTGTGGTGACCCTGTATCTCTGTGCTGTAATCATGCTTCCTAATCTAAGCTTTGTGTGTCTAAATCAGTGCTTCTGCACCTTCCCATCCTTAAGACAATACCACAATAGTGGAACATATGTTTTCTGTTAGACAACCTAATTGTCCCAACAACTGATTGTAACGTACAAATGGATTTGTCATCCGAAATTGAATGCTGTAATATTAAATGGACACTATTAAAGAGTAATAAAAGCAGAAAATGCTGGTAATACTCAATTGGTCAGGCAGCATCTGTGCAGAGAGCAGAAATCAATACTTTAGCTCAGTAATTTTTCATCATGGTCCAGCAAGTATCTGAACAGCCTTTGCATTAGGCTATGCAAGCTCAACAGAAAAACCTAGCCTAAAAAATACATTTGTGGATACATAGAGAAGCTATTAATAAAAAACCTTGTTAGGTGACTCAAACAGCTTAGTGTACTTCACAGAAAATGTTTCTAATTTACACAGAGACCATGTTTGTAGCACAGGTTCTTGTTGTTCAGGAGTCATGCAGTTAGCTGCATCTTGAAAGTACATTTGCCAAGATTCCCTAAGAGATCAGTTTTTAGCTGCTCTGCAATCCTTGGCATCTATGTGAACCACCAGAGTAGGCTGTGGGAATTCTCAATTCCAGTTCTTTAGGGAAAAGGGCAAGTTCCAGTCCTATTATAATTCCCTATAAAATAGTCAGTTAAAGAAAGTGAAATCATATAATTATAAAATTCATCTTGTTAAGCATATATGGCTTTTTCTGTAATACTATCCACTTCACTCCACGGAGGTCTGTGAAATGTAGAACGTGAAACGAAGACCGTAGTCTTCCCAGGAAGGTGCACCTTCAAACATGATGTATTGCACAGAGGTTATATCAATCGTGGACACTGGAAAATTATCTCATCATATGTGGTTTGCAAAAAATATGGCATGAATTTGTTTTTTTTATACTTTACGTACTTATACCTACTTGCATTGCTGTTTGTCGATCATCTTGAGCTGCTGTAGAGTCATTGCAATGTCATGTGGGCACATTCCCGTTTCCCTGCTAATACCCTTGATACTGATTTGCTTGTCCTGATGCCGTTGCAGATACTCTAGTATCACGCTCTTCCAGTATGCCAGATATGAAAGCCGTCCCAAGTCAGACAGGGGTTTCTCAGGTGATCCTGCCTGCCCTTCTTGCCTTGAAAGTAAGTAACCTAAGTAAGAATCACAGAAAATGATATTAAAAAGAATACAGAGAGAAAAGCATATTTAGGTTATTTAAGCTGTTTTACCACTTGGATCCATAAATTCGTCATGTTGCAGTTGTAGAAAACATTGGTTAGATTGCACTTAAGAGCATGTGTACTCTGGTCTCTGCACCACAGAAAGGATGTACTATCAATAGAGAGACTGCAGAAGAAATTCAGCAAGATGATGCCTGGAATGGAGGGCCTTATTATAAGGAGAGATGGGATAGATTGGGTTTGTTCTCACTGGAACTTAGGAGGCTGAGAGGTGACATTATATAAGTTTTCAAAATTGTGCATGGGTATGGATACTATCTATGGCCATGGATAGGATAGATAGTCAGTCTTTTTCCCAGGGCAGGTGACTCTAGAATGAGAGGACAGACGTTTAAGCTGAGAAATTTAAAGGAGATCGGTGGGGTAAGTTTTTCATACAGAGGGTGGTGAATATTTGGAACAAACTTCCAGAGGAGGTAGTAAAGGTGGGTACTATTATAGTGTTTAATAAGCATTGGGGCAAGTACTTGGATAGGAAAGAAGAGGGATACTGGCCTAATGCAGGAAAATGGGATCTAAATGTCTTTTACCTGCCTCAACCACTTCCTCTGGTTCTATGATATAAGTAACTTAGATTACCTTCACTCATAAACAGATTGTAAATAAATCTGTCTTCATTCTAGGGTTTTGCAAACATGATTAGGTACCTTGGCCTCTCTCTGATGTCTGAGAGAGTTTGTGAGTGTGTGTGTGTGTGTGTGTGTGTGTGTGTGTGTGTGTGTGTGTGTGTGTGTGTGTGTGTGTGTGTGTTGGGGGTACTCTGTGTGTGTGGGGGGTACTGTGTCTATGTGCGAGTGCGCTTGTGTATGTGGGTGTGTGCGCGTGTGTATGTGGGGGGGGTGTCGGCAGGAGAAAGAGAAACAGAATTACTCATTTTACATCTACAGTATTCTAAGTAACATGGAATCTTCCAGATTTTCTGTCTACTACAAACAGCCACTGTTTGAAATAAAGTGGGGCATCAACCTAATTATTCTAAGTTATTCTGCCTAATGACTAATCATTCCAAAGCATTAGATGAATTTCTACAGGAGGTCCTGAAACTAATTAATCTATGATATTAACTAGAGAAAAGAATGCAGATAAAATGTGTTGAGGAAAGTGCCTTTTATGGCTTCAGTTTCCAAAGGGGTTTCTGCCAATGAAGTACTTTGAAATGTATTACCTCTTGCAATGGAGGAAACATAGTAGCTAGGTGTGCAAGTTCCCATAACCAGCAATATAATAGTGATTAAGTAAGTTGTTTCGTGATGACTGAGAGATAAATGCTGGTCTGCATGCTAGGGATAACCCCTCTTCTCATCTTCGGAAGAGCACAGTGGGATCTTTTGCATCCACCCTGGCACAGAAGGGACCTTGGTTTAATGTTCCATTTCAAAGACTGCAGCTCCAACAATGTTCTGCACACTCAGCACTGAACTGAAATGTCAGCTTCGGATTTTTTCCCCTTAAGTTTAGGAGACCTTTCTCCTAAGTACTGTTGAAAATAAGGTAGAGCCCAGAGTGTCCCAACTGAGGAGATAGAAGGAACCAGTGAGAAACATGAATAACAAAGAAACAAATTGCAAATTCGTAAAGGGAACAAAAAGAAATTTGCTGGAGGATATTCACTAACATTTAGCCAAAGGCAAATGTTCATTGCCTCGATGTACAGCATGATAATTACCAAATTAGGGTTAAAACAAGATGTTCAGAACTTCTGTTACAACACGTGAATTAATATTTTCAGAGAGTTCACTTGTACGTGACACTAAGGTCATCTTTAAATCACAATCAGAGAAAGCCCATACTAGATAAGTAATGGAAGCTGACAGCTGTCACCATTTGGGAAAAAAAGCCATTCAGTAGACAGCAGGGAATTATTACAAAGGGAAGAATATTAGTTTCTGGTGATTATACAGGACTATACAGGTCAATTCATAACTTAGAAAAAAATTACGTAAGCACTTTGCAGTTAAGAGAAGTCCTCTGTAATTTTGAGTTTAATTTAGAAAAAAAAACAAAATAGTGATATGATGTTCAGATGGGAAAGTTGTATGCTCAGATGATACCAGTTGAATGGAAAGGCATGGATTCTGCATGGAAATTTTCCATGCAGGTCATACCAATTTCAGGATTTCATTGTACGTGTATGCATGACCCGCACTTGCTGGCTGCTCCGCTAGCGATTTCCTGACTGTACTCTAACTTTGCCCATCCAGCTACACTTGAGAAAGTGGTGGAAACTGTCTTTGTGGACCACTGCAGTCTGTGGTGAAGTTACCTCCTCAAAGATGCCTGGTAGCTGGTTGATTCAGTGATAACAAAGAATGCTGATATATGTCTAAATCAGAAAGGTATGTGAGTGGGTTTGGGCACTCTTGAGGTGTTGATGTACCAGCTGCCTTGGCTCCTTTGGAGATTTTGATTTTGTTTATAAAACTTCTTTCCTGTTTTCAAGTTAATTTTTCTTCCTATGCCCATTACTTCAGTGTTTGATTATTCCAATTTTCTATTAATCTATTACTTTTATTCTCCCTCACTGCTTTAATTTACTTTGTTATTTTACTTAGCTTTCTTTTCCCTTTCAGAAATCAAACAAGAGAAAGGGCAG
Organism: Pristis pectinata; assembly: GCF_009764475.1. Classification (NCBI taxonomy): domain Eukaryota; kingdom Metazoa; phylum Chordata; class Chondrichthyes; order Rhinopristiformes; family Pristidae; genus Pristis; species Pristis pectinata. The sequence continues at coordinate 26,794,684 of NC_067434.1, forward strand.
TATCATATCAAGGGACTGGTGAGACATTCAAAGAGAAATGAAAACCTATTTTGAGAAAAAAAGAAATAGAAGTATACTGTTCCAGTTAAAATATGATCAGATGCTGAGATACAAATAATTTAAGAGCATTGTAAATAAAATCAATGTAGCTATTATCAAGCGGAGATTGAGAGAACATTGACAAAATGCTACATGCCTTTCGAATCAACAGATTTTCCAAGAGTATCAGTCATGTTCTGGTCTGAAACTGGTCTGATATAAACAATAAACTATGTTGACTTAAAGAAGCTTTCAGCATTTTAAGTCAACATTAAGAAAACATTGAATTTTCTATATTAAAAAAAAAATAAGTTTACTCAATGCAACTATTTAAAACAGTATAAAAATGAAATCACAACTCTGCTGGGGTAATATCTGCAGGAATCTGTCAATTTTCATTAAAGGTAAACATAATGTACTGATTGCTACAGAATGTCAAATCACTGGTGTCTTCAACAGATGTAGCTGTACTTACATTAGTTTATGTTAAAATACACTCTTAACATTATATACATATTTAATATTTCAATCAAAACCACCCAATTGCATATAGTGAAAGACTATTAAACAGGATTAGCTGATCAGTCTAATCAATTCATTCTGAAAATCAAACATTTGAATATAAAAATGTAAAATATTTCAAAAACTTTTGCAAATATAATAATCATATTGAAGCAGTAGGAACCTGAATAAAGCATAGATAATGCAGTTCCTAATTTTGTAAAATTGAGGTCATGTATTAAAGATGCTGTCTATACTGGCCAGTTTCAATATTCAATTAATAGTCTTTCATTAAATGCAGTTGGATGGGTTTGGATGCAGTATTAAAATATTAACTCATATGCAATGTTTACCGTGTATTTTAATTAAGCTAATATAGGCACAGCTAAATATGTGGAAAAAATTATATGACGTTCCTCAGAAATTGGTACATTTCATTTTCTTTTGATGAAAACTGAGATTCCTCTAATATTTCACCAGTACACTAGTAAACTACATTTTCTGCAGTTGGAAATAGTTGCATCAAATAAAATTATTATAGATTTTTAAACCATAAAATGTCAATATTGTGTTAATATTAACATAAAATGTTGCTAACTTCATTAAGTCACCATGCTGAATTGCTTGTACTCGAAGTTTTAGACCTGAAATTGGCTTATACTATAACAAAATCTACTGACTTAGCAATTCATGATTCTTATAATAACTTTAAACGACCGCATTGAAAACAAAATACGACCAAATACTACACAAGTATTATTAAGACCTCAGCATTCCTCCAGTATGATCCCTTCAGTGAAAGTTAAATGGTCTATAATACACTCCTAAGCAGATGCATTTAACAGTACCATGCTGAAAACCATCAAAAGGGAAGAACTACAATACAAATTTGGCAAAAACATTTTGCAGCTTGGTTAATACAAAGCTCTTAGAGCACATTGGATCCTCTCAACTGCAAGTGCAGGGCTAAATTTTGGCTGCATCAACAGTATAAATTTTGCACAGCGAAACTCCACACTTCATATTTTATTTTGCTTGATTTAATATTAATGTTTGAATCCTGACAGCTTCATAAACAAAGTTTCACCTTGCAGAGTTGGGAGTTGGAGCGAGATTTGGAGCGAGATTTGGAGCAGGAGCTTTGAAAAAGAGGTGAGTCTATGTGCGTATGCGTAAGAGTCGAAAAGAGGCACATTTGCACATTGTTCATAGTTGATCGGGTAATTAACAGCAGCGAATAGAAGGAAGGTAGGTATAAGCAGAGCAGGCATTGTTGGAGTGAAGCACTTGAGGCTTTGGTGAGAGCAGGCAGAAGCCAAGGTAAGTCTCTGTTAAGTTTCTTCCTTTCTCTGACTTTTCCTTTAGTGCCAGGCTAGAGTAGTTAGAATGGCTCCAGAGTCAGTGGTGTGTTCATCTTATGAGATGTGGGAGTTCTGGCAGACATCCAGTTTCACTGATAACTAGATCTGAATGAGGTGCATCCAGCTGCGGCTCCTTACAGACCATGTTAGGGAACTGGAGCTGCAGCTGGATGACCTTTGGCTCCCTCAGCAGAATGAGAAGTTCATAGATAAGTGCTACGGGAAGGCAGTCACTCCTAAGATGCAGGAGGCAGGTAGCTGGGTGACTGTCAGGAGAAGGAAGGAGAATAGGTAGGTAGTGCAGAGTACCCCTGTGGCTGTTCCCCTTAATAACAGGTATACCACTTTGGATACCACTGGGGGGGTGGAAGACCTACCGGGGAAAGCTGCAGTGCCCAGGTCTCTGACACTGAGCCAGGTTGTGTGGTGCAGAAATGGGGGAGAAGAGGAGGGCGGTATTGATAGGGGATTTGATAGTAAGGGGGGCAGAAAGGAGATTCTGTGGATGTGAAAGAGACTCCCGGATGGTGCCAGGGGCAGGGATGTCTTGGATCAGGTCCACAGCATTCTGAAGAGGGAGGGAGAAAGCCAGAGGTCGTGGTACATATTGGTACCAATGACATAGGCAGGAAAAGAGATGAGGTCCTGAAGAGGGAATACAGGGAGCTAGGTAGGAAGCTGATGAGAAGGACCTCAAGGGCAGTCATCTCTGGATTGCTGCCTGTGCCACTTGCCAGTGAGGGTAAGAATAGGGTAATTTGGCAGATGAATGCGTAGCTGAGAAATTGGTCCAGGAGGCAGGGTTTCAGATTTGATCATTGGGATCTCTTCTGGGAAGGTATGACCTGTACAAAAGGGATGTGTTACACCTGAACTGGAGGGGAACCAATATTTTTGCAGGCAGGTTTGCTAGAGCTGTTGGGGAGGGTTTAAACTAATTTGGCAGGAGGATGGGAACCAGAGTGATAGAACAGAGGTTAGTGAATTTAGTGTACAAGTAGATGCAGAGTGTGGAAAGACTGAGGAAAGATAGGCAGTTGAAAGGGCAAAATTGCAGTCAGTTGGATTGGCTGAAGTGTGTCTACTTTAATGTGAGAAGTATCAGAACAAGGGAGCATAGGTAAGTACATGGAACTATGACGTTGTGGCCATCACAGAGATTTGGCTGTTAGAAGGGCAGGAATGGCTGCTGGATATTCTGGGTTTTAGATGTTTCAAAAGGGACAGGGACAGAGGTAAAAGAGGTGGGGGAGTGGCTTTGCTGATCAGGGACAGTGTCACAGCTGTAGAAAGGGAGGACATACTGGAGGGATCATCTATTGAATGTTGTCCCCTTGTTCAAAAAAGGTAGTAGGGATAGTCCAGGGAATTACAGACTGGTGAGTCTCACGTCTGTGGTAGGTAAGCTGTTAGAAAGGATTCTAAGGGATAGGATCTATGAACACCTAGAGAATCATGGACTGATTAGGGATAGCCAGCATGGCTTTGTGAAGGGAAGATCTTGTCTCACAAGCCTGATAGAGTTCTTTGAGGAGGTGACGAGGAAGATTGATGGGGGTAGTGCGGTGGATGTGGTCTATATGGATTTTATTAAGGCGTTTGATAAGGTTCCTCATGGTAGGCTTCTTCAGAAGGTCAGAGGCCAAGGGATCCAGGGAAGCTTGGTTGTGTGGATTAGGAATTGGCTTGCCTGTAGAAAGCAGAGGGTTGTGGTGGAAGGAGTGCCCTCGGATTGGAGGGCAGTGACTAGTGGTGTCCCGCAGGGATCGGTTCTGGGACCTCTACTTTTTGTGATATTTATAGATGACTTAGATGAGGGGGTGGAAGGCTGGGTAAGTAAGTTTGCGGATGACACTAAGATTGGCGGTGTTGTGGATAGTGTGGAAGGCTGTCGGAGCTTACAGAGGGATATTGATAGGATGCATAGCTGGGCTGACAAGTGACAGATGGAGTTCAATCCGGAGAAGTGTGAGGTGGTACACTTTGGAAGGACAAACTCTAGGGCAGAGTACAGGGTAAATGACAAGGTACTTGGCAGTGTAGAGGAGCAGAGGGATCTGGGGGTTCATATTCACAGTTCACTGAAAGTTGCCTCACAGGTGGATAGAGCAGTTAAGAAGGCCTATGGGATGTTAGCTTTCATAAGTCGTGGGACTGAATTTAAGAGCCGCAAAGTGATGAAGCAGCTTTACAAAACTCTAGTTAGACCACACTTAGAGTACTGTGTTCATTTCTGGTCGCCGCATTATAAGAAGGATGTGGAGGCGTTGGAGAGGGTGCAGAAGAGATTTACCTGGATGCTGTCTGGATTAGAGCATATGGAATATGAGGAAAGGCTTGAGGTGCTAGGGCTTTATTCACTGGAAAGGAGGAGGATGAGAGGAGACATGATAGAGGTATATAAAATATTGAGAGGAATAGATAGAGTAGACAGCCAGCGCCTCCTTCCCAGGGCACCAATGCTCAAGACGAGAGGGCATGGCTTTAAGGTTATGGGTGGGAGGTTCAGGGGAGATGTCGGGGGAGGTTTTTCACCCAGAGAGTGGTTGGTGCATGGAATGCACTGCCTGGGGTGGTGGTGGAGGCAGATACATTGGACAGGTTCAAGAGTTTGTTGGATAGGCATATGGAGGAATGTGAGATAGAGGGATATGCAGGAGGAAAGGGTTAGATATTGTGAGGGTGGTTTGATGGACAGCACAACATGGTGGGCCGAAGGACCTGTTTTGTGCTGTATGGTTCTATGGAGTCAGTGTGGGTGGAAGTCAGAAACAGGAAGTGAGCAATCACTCTATTGGGAGTATTCTATGGACCTCCCAATAGCAGCATAGATGCTGAGGAGCAGATCGGGAGGCAGGTTTTGGAGAGGTGCAAAAATAACAGGGTTGTTGTCATGGGTGATTTCAACTTTCCTAACATTGATTGGCACCTCCTTAGTGTAAAGGGGAAAGATGGGGGAGCATTTGTTTGGTGTGTTCAGGAAGAATTCCTGACACAGAATGTGGACAGGCTGACTAGAGGAGAGGCCATACTGGACCTGGTACTAGGCAACAAGCCTGATCAGGTTTCGGATCTCTCGGTGGCAAAGCATTTTGGAGACAGCGGCCAAAGCTCCTTGATGTTTATGATAACCTTGGACAGGGATAGGAACAGATGATATGGGAAAGTATTTAATTAGGGGTGGGGGAATTGTGATGCTATCAGGCAAGAACTTGGGAGTGTAAATTGGGAACAGATGTTCTTGGGGAAGTGCACAATGGAAATGTGGAGGTTGTTTTGGGAGTACTTGCATGTAGTTCTGGATAGGTTTGTCCCATTGAGGTAGGGTAAGGATGGTAGAGTGAAGGAACCATGCTTGACGAGACGTAGAATATCTTGTCAAGAGGTAGACAGAAGCTTACATAAGGTTTAGAAAGTAAGGATCAGACAGGACTCTGGAGAGTTACAAGATAGCCAGGAGGGATCTTAAGAATGGACAGAGCTAGAAGGGGCAATGAAAAGGCCTTGACAAGTAGGATTAAGGAAAATCCCAAGGCATTCTATACATATGTGAAGAATAGGAGGATGACTAGAGTGAGGGTAGGACCGATCAGGGATAAAAGAGGAAACATGCCTGGAGTCGGAAGAAGCAGGGGAGGTCCTTAATGAATACTTTGCTTCAGTATTCACCAGAGAGAGAGGGAGACCTTGACGATTGTGAGGATGATATACAACAGGCTGATACGCTAGGGCATGTTGACATGAGGAAATAGGATGTGCTGGAACTTTTGAAAAAACATTAGGATAGATAAGTCACTGGGGCTGGACTGGATATATCCAAGGTTATTATGGGAAGCAAGTGAAGAGACTGCAGCACCTTTGATGATCTTTGCATCCTCACTGGCCACAGGAGTAGTGCCAGATGATTGGAGGGTGGCAAATGTTGTTCCTTTGTTCAATGAAGGGAGTAGGAACAACCCTGGGAATTACAGGCAGTGAGTCTCACTTCAGTGGTGGGCAAATTACTGGAAAAGATTCTTAGAGACAGCACTTATGGGCATTTAGAGAAGCATTGGCTGATTAGGGACAATCAGCATGGCTTTGTGAGGGACAGGTCGAGCCTCACGAGCCTGATTGTGCTTTGATGAAGGTAGAGCACAATCTACCTTCATGTAGGTTGTGCTCATGATGAAGCACAATCATCATCATGATTGATGAAGGTAGAGCAGTGGATATGGTGTGCATGAATTTTAGTAAGGTGTTTGATAAGGTTACTCATGGAAGGCTCATTCAGAAAGGCAGGAGGCATGGGATCCAGGGAAACTTGCCTGTGTGGATTCAGAATTGGCTCACCCATAGAAGACACAGGGGGTTTTTGTAGATGGAGCGTATTTTGACTGGAGGTCAGTGACCAGTGGTGTTCTGCAGGGATCTGTTCTGGTACCCCTGCTCTTTGTGATTTTTATAAATGACTTGGATGAAGATGTGGAAGGGTGGGTTAGTAAGTTTGCAGGTGACACAAGGTTGGTGGTTTTTTAAAAAATTTTATTTACAGTGTGGTAACAGGCCCTTCCAGCCCAACGAGTCCGCGCCGTCCATCTTAAACCCATATTAACCTCCCTGTACATCTTTAGAATGTGGGAGGAAACCGGAGCACCCGGAGGAAACCCATGCAGACATGGGAGATCGTACAAACTCCTTACAGACAGCGACGGGAATCGAACTCCGATCGCTGGCGTTGTAATAGCGTCACGCTAACCGTTACGCTACCGTGCGTTGTGGATAATGTAGAAGGTTGCTGTAGATTACAACAGGATATTGATAGGATGCAGAGCTGGGCTGAGAAGTGGCAGATGGAGTTCAACCAGGAAAAGTTTGAAGTGATACACTTTGGAAGGTCAAATTTGAAGGATAATACAAGGTTAATGGCAGGACTCTTAGCAGTGTGGAGGAACAGAGGGATGTTGGGGTCCACATCCATAGACCCCTCAAGGTTGCTGCGCAGATTGATAGGGTTAAGAAGGTGTATGGTGTGTTGGCCTTCATTAGTCAGGGGATTGAGTTCAAGAGCCGCGAGGTAATGTTGCAGTTCTGTAAAACTCTGGTTAGACCACATTTGGAGTATTGTGTTCAGTTCTGGTCGCCTCATTATAGGAAAGATGTGGAAGCTTTAGAGAGGGTGCAGAGGAGATTTACCAGGATGCTGCCTGGATTGAAGGGCATGTCTTATGAGGATAGGTTGAACAAGCTAGGGCTTTTCTTTTTGGAGTGAAGGAGGGTGAGAGGTGACTTAATAGAGGTGTACAAGATGATAAGAGGCATAGGTTGGGTGCACAGTCAGAGACCTTTTCCCAGGGTGAAAATGGCTAACATGAGGGGGCATTATTTTAAGGATATTGGAGGAAGGTATAGGGGGATGTCAGAGGTAAGTTTTTTTTTACAGAGAGTTGTGGGTGTGTAGAATGCACTGCCAGCAGAGGTGGTGGAGGCAGAAACATTAGGGTCATATAAGAGACTCTTAGATAGCCACATGAATGATAGAAAAAAGGAGGGCTACGTGAGAGGGAATGGTTAGATAAATCTTAGAGCAGGATAAAATGTCGGCACAACATCGTGGGCCAAAGGGCTGAAATGTTCTACGTTCTAAGTATTATAGTTAAAATACTTGATTGCTGTGATCTCAACTCAGGGATAGCAACAAAGATCAGCGTTGGAATGTTTCTGCTCTAGTGTTTTGAGAGCTCATACAGCCCCTTGAGAACAACCCAGGAGCTCTCAAGAAAAGATATAACAAAGCTAGCTGTTTTTCCACTTCCAATCACTTCAAAATGGTCATAGTATATTTGCATGCTGAGTTGTGCTCCTAGGACATAAAAAAGGCAGCTTGAGAAGCCGGCCTGTATACATTGCATCTTTAACGCGTTTCCTTCAATTTTATAAAATGTAATGCTTTGTGTAAAATGAAAGGGATATTCTTTCACAGGTCTTTGAAAGGGAAAATCGATCATAATTTCTTATTGTTTAAATGCATCATCTATGCTTCATTCGGTTTCCTGCTACTTGAACTTAATAAATGTATATGCAAAAGCTTTTGAAATATTTTACATTTTGCTTCTACCCAAATGTTTGATCTTCAAACAGTACTGATTGAACTGACTACTTTCTATCTCATTTCGGTTTTTAACAATTTGTTTCAGCCTATTAGCTTTTTGTGTGCTGGCACATGCTTTGACAGTTGCATTCTTAATTCAAGCTTTGAGGAATCAGAAGGGTAAAATTTCATACCTGAAGGAGTATCAAGGTCTCCAATATTTAATGATGCACAAATCAAAGCAGCTACATCAAGAGTAAAAGCACACATTCATCATTTTTTTTAGCCCATTATTTATAAGAACTAACATTCCCAACTCTCTGACAAAGATTATTGGAACACTGTTTCAAACAAAACAAAGCACTTACTGAAATCAATCAGGAACCTTCCAAAGCCTCGCCTTTGGTACTGGGGCATAATCATTATGCAGGAGACATTGTACTTCTGCTGGCAAAGCTTTTCCTGGGGGAAGGAGAAATAGACCTAGTTTGTCAGTGTAATGCTGATGCAGACAACACATTACCCAGCAGTGTCCTTGCAAAATGTCACACTAATCTAGGCCAACACTGATTGCTATTAACAATTATGTATGATGATCTGTTAGTATTGTTTTCAATCAAATCCAAATTGTCAGCTGAGCTCGAGACTTTGGGGCTCAAGTCAATGGTTTCCTGCAACAAAGGCAGATAGGATGGTGAGGGCAGCATATGGTATACTTGCATTCATAGGTTGGGGCACAGAATATAAAAGTTGTGACATTATGTTGCAACTTTACCAAACTGCACTTGGTGGACTGTGTGCAGTTCTACTTGCCACACTACAGGAAAGATATAATTGCACTGGAGAGAGTGCAGAGGAGGTTCACCAGGATGTTGCCTGGATTGGAGGACTTTAGTTATGGGAAAAGATTAGATAGGCTGGGTTTGCTTTCCCTGGAGTGAAGGGGGCAGAAGGGGTGATCAGATAAATTATATGAGGCATAGATAGGGTAGATAGTCAGAATCTTTTTCCCCATGATATGGGTATCAAAAACAAGAGGGTGTATGTTTCAGGCGAGAGGGAGGAGTTTTAAATGGGACTTGAGGGGGAATTTTTTTTTAAGCACATAAGAGTGGTTTATATCTAGAACTCACTGCCAGGCGAGTTGGTGCAATCAGGTACAATCACTACATTTAAGTGACAATTAGACAGGAACTTAAATAGGCAACCATAGAAGAAGGAGTTGGACCTAGTGTGGGTAGACGGGATTAGTGTAGATGAAAACAGTGGGCCAATGAGCCATTTGTGCTGTACAACTCTGACAGTCAACACACATGGGTTATCCATGTATTAAAATCTTTTCAACTTAATTTTTAAAATAGTAGTGCAGGAGACACATGGTAGGCTCAGAAGTTTCTTCTGAAACACACCATAACCACAGTTAACATTTACATTTATAAAGAGGTGATATATGCTGCACAAAATGGAATACTAAACTGTGATTCAAATTAACACACAAAAGTGAAGTCTATGCCACTACTGAAACAGGCAAATTTAAAACCTACTTCAGCACAGGATTTTAATATTTAAAACCACTTGACATCTTTGCTTGATCAATATTTAGCAGGGAATCAATGCACCATGATGCTACATAAATTACACTTCACTTTATTAGATTAATCTAAATAATAAATGCTTCAAAACTACCAGACTTTGTTGTACCTGTAGTAAAGGTGAAAGGATAGACTAGATATGTGTGAGCTTTATTTTCTAAACCAGATCAGCATTTATGTGCATGGATAAGGACAAATTACGAATAGATCACCAGGCATCCCCATCCTTTGACACAGCCCCTGCAACACTGCACACAAAACCCAGCTTTACCTTCAGACATTCGTTTCAAAAAGAGACCAGCCAAATAAACACAGAAATGAAACAGAAATCCAGAGCCCTTCCATTCCCTGGTGATGAAGAAAGTCAGACAGTAACAAATAACCCAGGAGAACCTGAATGGAATTATCACTCTATTTAATTGGGACATATTTGCAGACTGATAAAATATTGGATGTCGCCATGACATCCACAACTGCACCAATGCACATTGTGCTGTGCTGTATACAATATTAATTTTTTCAATATTGAATTCCTAATCTCAGCCTTGATAAATTGCAGGAGGTATGCCAATCTGAATATCAGAATCATTAGAACAGACAAGGAGACCATTGTGCCTATTAGGTTCTGCAGAACAATTTCATGAGTTCCATTCCCCTGCCCTTTCTCAGTAGCTGCAAACTTTGTGCTATCCATTCCCCATTAGAAACTGTGATAGACAATATCATTATTCTTAAAGGCAACGGGTTCTAGATCGTGACCATTCTCTGTATACAAAAAAAAGCTATTTCTCAGATGCTCTCTGTATACAAAAAAAAGCTAGTTCTCAGATGCTCACTGTATCTTTTGCCTTTCACTTTGAAAGTGTGTCCCTGGTCACCACACTTCTGCTAATGAGAAAAGCTTCCTTCTGTCCAATCTTTTGAAATCACAATCTGTACATTTCTATCAATTGTCCTCTCCACCTTTAAGAGAATAAATAGTTTTTCTCCAGTGTAACCCTAAAGCTGAAATGCCTCATCTTCAGCAAATCTTTTCTGCACTCACTCTAGGATCTTCATATACCTCACAACCAGAATTGGACATAACACCCCATCTGTGGACTAACTACAGTTTTATACAGGTTCAGTGCAACTTCTCTGCCTTTGAATGCAATGCTTCCTGTAGACCCCATATGTTTTTCAGCTGCGCTCTCAACACGGTCTGCCACCTTCAAAGATTTATGCATATAACACTCAGATCCTTCTATTCTGCACACCCTTCACAATTGTGCCATTTGATCTCAATTGCCCCCCTCACCTTTTCTGCCAAAATGCATCACTTCATATTCTTCTGTATTAAATTTCACCTGCCAGTTGTCTAGCTGTTCTGCCAGGGTACCTATGTCTTCGTGTAGTTTATTACTATCCTCCTCCCTGTTGACCACATTTCCAAGCTTGGTGTGTATAAAAAAAAAGTCTAAATTTCAGGTGTCATATTCTGGTCCTAGCACAAGCCTACGAGGGATAACAGCGTCTCCCATCCTCAGTCTTAAATACAATAATTTTCTCACAGATTTATTTCTTCAGCCAATATTTTATGCATTCTGTCACTGACCCTTTTCTTCAATGGGCTTTAATGCAGTAAACTGGCTTTTCATGTGGAACTTTGCCAACTGCCATCTGAAAATCTATGTGGAGGACATCTACTGCATTCACTTCAGCAGCCTTTTGTTAACTCACCAAAAATGAATTAACAAATCCTTGGTGGCTCTCTATTATTAACTCTGTCAGTGCTTATCCTAAATTATTGTTCATTGCTTCCCCACCACTAAGCTTAAACTGACTGGCTTGTAGTTGTCAGGCTTGACCATACACTCGTTTTAGAAATAAGTGTAGTCCTATTGGCCAGGAAACTGGAAGAAAAGTCCCTTCCTCTTTGGATAGCATCATAGGATCTGTCACATCTATTTGGGACCTCATCTTAATGTCTCATTCAAAAGGTGGCAGGCTATACAGTGATGGTTTTAGGGGATGAATTACCCACAAAAGATGGCAAAGGTGGCAGTTATTGATTAAAGTGGAAGGGACTTTTCCAATGTTCTGGTCAATATGCATCCTTCAACCAAAATAACTAAAAGATACCAGCTTGTCTTGTTACAATGTCATTGTTACTATTTTTATGACATTGTGCACATATTGGTTGCTACATGTTTTCCATTACAACAGTAACTACAAATATGCAAAATATTTTGGGGCATTCAGAGGTTGTGAAAGTTATTGTGTACACACAAGTCTTCCTTCCTCTTGTGAAGTTTTGTGCCCACAGATCACCAGCACTTCAATGATTCACTACATTTTTGAATTTTTCTATGAAATATATAATTTCCTGCTAATTCAGAATTACATCTGATAGGAAAGACGAAACGATGCTGTGAATTCTTGGAGCACATTTGGTGTTGATATTATCTTTGGCAAAAATCCCAACTGCAGTGCAATGCTGTTCACACATCAAATGTTCTAGCAAATGGGCTGAAACAACAGCCATCAGGATGGAAGTTTACCACAACATAGACGATGTTACAATGTAGCCTCAGGCCCAATAGAGGAGATATTATCTACTATTGCAGTTTTACAAAATATTCTGCTGAAATTCAGGTTTTAGAGTACACTCTTACATTAGCAGTCTTACTTTGCACAGTCTCTCTCAAATCTAGACTTTTATGCCTGCAATTATATTTTTATCCCAATTTGGCCACGCCACCAGCCTTGAGAGTAATTGTGCTTTCATATCTATAGCAAACAGGTGGGACTCTGGTTTAATGTATCCAAGAAACAGCATGCCTGACGATGCAGTAGTCCCTTTGTACTGAATTAAATGCCAGCCTTGGTTATGTGTTTGCTTTTGGAGAAGGAATCATTAACCTGAGTCAAGGTATGAGTGCTACCACTAAGCAAAGGCTGACATGTGCTGATAATTACAAAGCATTACTGGTTTTCCTATTTTAAGAATATATATCCAGGAATGGGCCTTCTAAATGACTGAGAATCTGAATTTTATAAAGAACCCTTAGTAATTCTGTCCTTGTCAATAAACAGCCCTGGAATCAGGACCAGGACAGGACAAGAAGAAACTACATTAAGGATTTTCCCATATCTTAAAGCTAACAGCTATACAACATGCAAAACTATTACCAAGGAGACCCCAACGATTCCAAACTTAAAGTTTAACTGATATACTCCTAACTAGCATCAATTCTACTCATACAGATGGAGAATTTGTAATTTGCAGTGGGAGTTACTGGAAAAATTCTGAGGGACAGGATTAATCTACATTTGGAAAGGCAAGGATTGACTACTTCAGTGAGGCCTTTGACAAGGACCAACATGGAAAGCTAATCCAAAAGGGTAGAGCTTATGGGATCAAGGGCAAGTTGGCAAATTGGATCCAAAGTTGGCTTGGTAATAGGAAATATAAGTGGAAAGAAAAGAAATCAAGTTGGTTCCCAAGTTAAAGTCCTAAATCATAGAATCATAGAAAGTACACCACAATACAGGCCCTTCAGCCCACAATGTTGTGCTGACCTTTAAAGTTGGGGAAAGACTCATTTTGATAGTGCAAAAGAGGATCTGCCAAAAGTAGGTTGGGAGCAGATGCCTGTGGGTAAAACCCCATGTGATACGTGGATCTTTCTAAAAAAAAGTTAGTAAGAGTTCAGGGTCAGCATGTTCCAGTAAGAGTGAAAGGCAAAGATGGCAAGATCAGGAAACCTTGGATGACAAAAAATATTGAAGGTTTGATCATGGGAAAAAAAGAAACACATGACAGGTATAGACAACTACAATCAAGCAAAACCCTTGATGAAAACAGAGGGTGTAGGAGAGTACTTAAGAAAGAAATTAGGAGAGCAAAAAGAGTAATGAAATATCCTTGGCAGCTAAGATTAAGGAGAATCCTAAATCATTCAGTAAGTATATTGGGAGCAAGAGCATAGCTAGGGAAAGATTGTTTCCCTTTAGGGACCAAAGGAGGAACCTATGTGTGGAGCTAGGAGAAGTGGGCGAGGTCCTAAATGAATACTTTTCATTTGTATTTACCAAGAAGAAGGACGTGGGGGACAGTGAGTTCGGGGGGGGGGGGGGGAGATACATTGATTGTCTGGAGCAGGTCAGTATAGAAAAGATGGTGGTGTTAGATAGTCGGTGGTGTTAGATGTCTTGGAGCACGAGTGTGGATAAATTCCCAAGGCATGATGACATGTATTCCAGAATGCCACGGGAAACAAGGAAGGAGATAGCTGGGGCCTTGACAATGATTTTTGCATCTTTGTTAGCCACAGGTGAGGTACCAGAAGACTGGAGGATAGCTAATGTTGTTCCTTTATTTAAGAAGGGCAACAGGGATAACACAAGGTTCAGTAGCTTATACTTATCTATGTCAGTGGTAGGGAAATTAATGGAGAAAATTTGAAGGGTCAGGACTTATGTACATTTGGAAAGGCAAGGACTGATTAGGGATAGTCAGCATGGCTTTGTGCAGGGGAAATTCTACTTCACTAATCTGATCAAGTTTTTTGAGGGGGTAACAAAGTAGACTGATGAAGGCAATGTAGTAAACATTGCCTACATGAATTTTAGGAAGGTATTTAACAAGGTCCTGCAAGGTAGGCTGGTCCAGAAGGTTAAGTCAAATGGTATACAAGGTGAGCTGGCTAATTAAATTTCTAAATTTTAAATTTTATTTACAGCATGGTAACAAGCCCTTCCGGCCCAACGAGTCTGCGCTGCCCATTTTTAAACCCAAATTAACCTACCCGTACGTCTTTGCAATGTGGGAGGAAACCGGGGCACCCGGAGGAAACCCACGCAGAGATGGGAGAACGTACAAACTCCTTACAGACAGCGACGGGAATCAAACCCCGATCGCTGGTGCTGTAATAGCATCGCACTAACCACTACGCCAAGATTGGTGAGCTGATAGGAAACAGAGGGTTGTGGTGGAAGTCTGTGGCCAGTAGTGTACCATGGGGATCGGTGCTGGGATATTTTGCTGCTTGTGATAAATGTTAAGAACTTGGATGTGAACTAGGGAGGTATGATTAGTAAGTCTGTGGATGACACAAAAATTGTACTGTAGATAGTGAGGAAGTTTGTCTAATGCTACAGCAGGATCTAGGTCAGGTAGCAAGTTATGTGGAGTGTTCCCAAATGGAATTTAATCTTGAAAAATGCAAGCTGATGCATTTTAGGAAGTCAAATAGAAGTAGGATATATACAGTAAATGGCAGGGCATTATGGAATGTTGATGGACAGAGACACCTTGGGGGTCCCAGTCCATGGTTCTTTGAAAGTGGCAACAAAGATAGAGGATAATGAAGAAGGCACTTTACAAAACACTGGTTAGGCTGCACTTGGATTATCATGTGCAGTTCTTGTCATCATACTATAGGAAGGATGTGATTGAGCTAGAGAGAGTGCAGAGGAGATTTACCAAGATGTTGTCAGGATTGGAGAACTTCAGTTATGGTGACTATAACCAGAGTGCATAGGTTTCGGGCAAGAAGTTTAGAAGGGATCTGAGGAAGATTTTTTTATCCACCCAGAGGATGACTGGAATTTGGAACACATCACCTGAGTTGATGGTGGAGGCAGGTGCTCTCACAGTATTTATGAAATATCTGGATAAGGCATAGAAGCCTATGTACCCTGCTGGTAAATGAAATAAGTGTAGATGGGTACTTGATGGTTGACATGTTCACGGTTGGCAGAAGCATCTGCCTCTGTGTTAGAAGACTCTACAACAGTTTTAATGATTGCTAGTAGTCAGTAAATTTTAATGGAAAACATTAGCTTTTCTACATTTACTTTCTAAGCCACAGGCTTGTTATGAATTGCAGTTATTTCAATCTATTTTGCAGCTAATAGCTTCTATCAGAACTAATCTACCAATTGAACTGTTTATTAAATACTATTACATTACACGGTGTCATCACAAGCAACTAAATAAATCTAAAAAACGAATAGGTTGGGTACTGTAACAAGATTAGAAACACAACTAAGAAAAAGTTAAAAAAGAGAGTTTAAAAAACTTTAAACAAAGAAATCTGATGTTATGGTAATCAGAGATCAAACAAAGGAATATTTGGAATGTTATTCATTGCTGGCCTAGGTTTGGAAAGATAACTAAATTCCCTTTTGACATTCTTTAAGCAAGAATATTTTAGGATAAAGTGCATGTGTAAAAGGAATTTTTTTGTACCTCAGACAATACTTTAGCACGGGTTGAAACAAAAACGTAGACTCTTGTGTTAAAACCCAGATGAATGCTCATTCAATTAAGATAATTATTGCTGTTAGATTTCAGCGGTTGCACTTAATCTATCCCACATATTTGTAGTTTAGGTTCCTTTCCAGAATTCTAGCCCTACTTGAGAGGGGCAACACTGGACTTCCTATTGGGAAATAAGGAAGGGCAAGTGACTGAGGTCACAGTAGGGGAGCACTTTGGGATCAGTGACCATAGTTCCATTATGAATATTTAAAATAGCTATGGAAAGGGACAGGTCCGCAGGTTCCTGTCAAGGCGAATTTTGAAAGGGGCTTGTAAAGGTTGTTTGGGCTAGGTTGTTTACAGACATGGGACCTCTGGTAAGTGGGTGGTTTTTAAAAGTGAGATAGCAAAAGTTCAAGGACTACATGTTCCTGTTAAAGTACAACACAAAGCTGCTGGGAGTTGGAAACCCTGGATATCAAGGGATATTGTAACCCTGGTCAAGAAAATGGAGGGTTGGGTCAGATATAGGAAGCTGGGATCAAGTGAATCACTGGAGGTATCTAGAGGATGCCAGAGTATACTCAAGGAGGAAATTAGGAGGGCAAAGAGGGGGGCATGAGATAGCTTTGGCAGAGACAGTTAAGGAGAATCCTAAGATTTTTTTTAATATATTAAGGGAAAAAGAGTGACTAGGGAGAAAATAAGGCCTCTCAAAGACCAAAATGGAAATCTATACTTGGAGCCCCTGGAGATGGGCAGAGTTCTCAATGATTATTTCTCCCCTGTTTTTTTACCATGGAGAAAGATGTGAAGACTTGGGAACCTGGGAGAGTTAACGGAGATGTTTTGGAAGAAATCCATATTACAGTAGAAGACATGTTGCATGTGTTAAGATGTATGAATCTCCAGGTCTGGTCGAGGTATATCCCAAGAACACTATGGGAAGCTAGAGAGGAAATTGTGGGAGCCCTTGCTGAGATATTTGCAACATCGCTATCCTCTGGCGGGGTGCCAGAAGACTGGAGGATAACAAATGTTGTACCTTTACTTAAGAAGGGCTGTAAGGATAGTAATTATTAACCTATTGGTCTAACCTCTGTGGTAGGCAAGATGCTGGAAAGCATTCTGAGGGATAAAATATACTTACATTTGGAAAGACAAGGGTTGATCAGGGGTAGCCAGAATGGCTTCGTGAGTCTTACAAATTCGTGCATCTTACAAATTTGAGTGAGTTTTTTTTGATGAAGTGACGAGGAAGGTTGATCAGGGAACAGTGGTAGATGTGATATATATATATGCATTTCAGTAAGCCTTTTGATGAGGTTCTGCATGGTAGGCTGCTCTGGAAGGTTAAATTGCATGGGATCCAAAGAGAGCTGGCAAACTGGATACAAAATTAGCTGGATGGTAGGAAGCAGAGGGTGATGGTGGAAGGATGTTTCTCACACTGGAGATCTGTGACTATTGATGTGCCCCAGGTGTCAGAGCTGGGCACATTGTTATTTGTCATCTACATTAACGATGTGGATGAGAATATATGAGGAATAGTTAGTGGGTCTGCAGATGACACTAAAATAGGTGGTGTTGTAGACAGCGGAGTACCAAGAATTGCAGCGGGATCTTGATCAGCTGGGTAGGTGGGCTGAGGAATGGCAAGTGGAATTTAATTCGGATAAGTGTGAAGTGTTACATTTTGGAAGCACAAATCAAGGCAGGATTTTTACATTGAATGGAAGGGTGCTGGGTACTGTTGTAGAACAGAGGGACCTTGGAGTACAGGTGCATAGTTCCCTTAAATTGGAGTCACAGGTAGATAGGGTGGTGAAGAAGGCTTTTGGCATACTGGCCTTCATCAGTCAGGGTACTGAGTATATAAGTTGGGAGCTTATATTGTGATTCTACAGGACATTGGTGAGGCCACATTTGGAGTACTGTATTCAATTTTGGTCACCCTGTTATAGGAAGGATATGATTAAAGAGTGCAAAAATGATTACAAGGATGTTGCCAGGACTCGAGGGACTGAGTTATAGGGAGAGGTTTGACAGGCTAGGTCTTTACTCCTTGGAGTGTGGGAGACTGAAGGGTGATCTCATAGAATTATATAAACTCATGAGGGGCATAGATAGGGTGAATCGAAAACTAAAGGACATAGTTTTAAAGTTAGAAGTGAAAGGTTTAATAAGCTGAGGAACAACTTTTTTTGTTTAAACACAAAGGGTGGTAGATATATGGAACCAGCTGCCAGGGGAAATGAGGCAAGTACATTAGATACATTTAAGTAGTATGTGGACAGGTATATGGATGACAAGAGTTTAGAGGGATATGGGCCAAGTGCTGGGAAATGGGATTAGCTTGAATATACATCTTGGTTGGCATGGAAATGAATGGGCCGAAGGGCCTTTTTCCATGCTGTACAACTCTATGACTTTATAACTGAAGTGTGAGTGGGGGAGCACTTTGGAACTAGTGACCGTAATTCTATTTGTTTTTAAAAAGTTATGGAAAAAGATAGGCCTGGTCCACAAGTTAAGCTTCTAAATTGGGGCAAGGCAACTTTTGATTGGGAGAGACTACTTGCAGGTAAAGGGACATCTGGCAAGTGGGAGGCTTTTAAAAGTGAGATAAGGAGAATTCAGGGACCGCCGGTACTTGTTAGGGTGAAGGGCAAAATGGAGACACGAGAGACTGCAGGTGCTGGAATCTGGAGCAACAAACAAAGGAGCTCAGCAGGCCAGGCAGGTCTGTGGATGGAAACAGACAGTCAATGCTTTGGGTCAAGACCCTTCATCTGGACTGAAAGATAGCCAATAGGAGGTGGTGAGTGGGAGAGATGGAGCAAGAGCTGGCAAGCAATTGGTGGATCAAGGTAGGGAGGCAGATGGAGGAGGAAAGAGTGGAGATAGTGACAGAGGGTGGGAGGTGATATAGATAGAGGCAACAAAGGGCTGCAGAAGATGGAATCTGATAGGAAGGAAAAGTGCAGCATGGAACCAAATAAGGGAGATGGGGTAGGCAGATGGGAGGAGTGTGTGGGTGATGGGCCGATGGAGTAAGTAGAGGAGGGGGAGGAAGGGAAAAAAAAAAGGGAAGATGGGGGCTGGTGCAGTGTAGGAGGAAATGGGTAGATCAGGAGGAGAGAAAGGGGGAGCAGTGTACCTGAAATTGCCATCAGGCTGTAGACTACCCAGGGGGAATATGAGGTGCTGTTCCTCTAGTTTATGTTTAGCCTCACCCTGGCAGTAAAGGAGGCCGGGGACAGAGGGGCCATGTGGGAATGGGGAGGGGAATTAAAATAGTTAGCAACTGGGAGCTCCAGAAGGCCAAGGTGGATGGAGCGCAGGTGCTCAGCAAAGGGGTAGCCCAGTCTGTGCTTGGTCTCACCGATGTACATCAGGAGCACTGAATGCAATAAACAAGGTTGGAGGAGATGCATGTGAATCTCTGACTCGCATGGAAGGGCTGTTTAGGGACCTGGATGGTGGTGAGAGAGGAAGCGTAGGGATACATCTTACATTTCCTGCAGTTACAGGGGAAAGTGCCTGAGAAGGGGAAGGGATGGGTGGAGAGGGATGAGTGAACCTGCAAGAGAAAGAGAGCGAGCGAGAAAGAGAGATCACATTGTAGCTGGTGCAAGTTTCGAAGAATGATGTGCTGGATGTGTAGGATGGTGGGGTGAAAGGTGAGGACTAGGGGAATTCTATCCCTGTTCTGTTTGGGGGCAGCTAGCGTAGGTGCAGAAGTGCAAGAGATAATGTGGGTGAGGGCTCCATCAACCACAGTGAGGGTGGGTGAGGGGGAAGCCCTGTTTTCTAAAAAAAAGAACACCTCAAATGTCTTGAAGTGCAAGGCCTCATATTGAGAACAGATATGGTGGAGATGGAGAAACTGGGAGAAAGGAATTACCTCCTTACATGTGACAGAGTGGGAGGAGGTATAGTCGAGGTAACTGTGGGAATCAGTGGGTTTGTTGTAGATGCTGGTGGATAATCTGTCTCCTGAGATGGAAACGGAGAGATCAAACAAGGGGAGTGAGGTGTCAGAAATGGACCATGTGAATTTGAAGGCAGGGTGGAAGCATGTAGCAAAGTTGATGAAATTGACGAGTTCTGCACTGGTGTAGGAGACAGCACCAATGCAGTAATCGATGTAGCAGAGAAAGAGTTGGGAAGTTGGTTTGGAACATGGACTGCTCCACATAGCCAACAAAAAGGCAGGTGTAGCTAGGGCCCATGCGAGTGGCCATGGCTATATATTTGGAGAGAGTGTGAGGAGTCAAAAGAGAAGTTGTTCAGGGTAAGCACAAGTTCTGCCAGGCGGAAGAGGGTGTTACTAGAGGAGAACAGGTTAGATCTGTCCTCTAGAAAGAAATGGAGAGCCCCAAGGCCCTTCCTGATGGGGGATGGAAATGTATAGAGACTGGACATCCATGGTGAACATGAAGCAGCGGGGGTCAGGGAATTGAAAATTGTTAAAATGGAGAGAATGCGAGGTGTCCCGGATGTAGGTGAAGGGCAAGGCTGGCAGGATTAGGGAACCATGGTTGACCAGGGACATTGAGGCACTGGTCAGGAAAAGTAAGTAGGCATATGATAGGAACGATTTGAAAGGGACCTGAGGGGCAACCTTTTCACCCAGAGGGTGGTGAGTACATGGAATGAGCTGCTAGTGGAAGCTGTAGAGATGGGTACAATTACAATGTTTAGAAGACATCTAGACAAGTATATGGAAATGAGAAGCTTAGAGGGATATGGGCCAAGCACTGGGAAATGGGCCAAGCTCAGGTAGACAACTTGGTTGGCATGGACAAGTTGGGCCTTAGGTCATAGAGTTATACAGCATGAAAACAGGCCTTTCGGCCCAACTTGTCCACGCAACTAAGTTGCCTACCTGAGCTACCGAAGGGCCTGTTCTGTACTGTATACCAATTATCATTTATGGCTCTAAGTGGTCCTGAGGCTGGGCAAATCCATCACTCAGGATTAATTAAGGACCAAGGAAAATCATCTTTCTTTAAACTAAACCCAAAGTAGTTAAACAGCTCACTTTGAAATCCTGTAATACACCGGTACAAAAATAAAAATTCTACAAAGTACTAAAAATTAATGATAGCATAATAAGCATTTAATTGTGAATCTTATTTACATACATGGATTTACCTTAAAAGAAATTATACCAATGTTGACAGTATTCTGCATTTCACCGTCAATCTTAATTGCTTGGTCTGGTGGAAAGAGCAACCACTTCGTCGCTGTGTTGTAGAATTTAGGTTAATGTCAATCCTTAAATTCACTTTGAAGTTAAGTATCATAGTTCAAGTTCAATTTAAAAAGGCAAAAATCTATATAAGAGTTAAATTTGCCAGAAGTTATATTTGATTCCTCCTTGGTGTGTGCACAAATGTTTAACACAATATGGTGTCAGCTTGGAATGTGGGAATGTTTTGAGAAAGTAAAAGGGTCCTGGTCCACAGCCTTGACAGTAGATAATGATGAAAAACATGCTTGTCTGGGAAAGGAAAAATGATGTGCTGTTGCAGGTGTAGCCTGGTACCATACCCATGGGACAGTACTAGGGTAAGGGGTTTTAAGAGTATAGAAAGGGACTACTTTTGTGCAGGGTACACTCTTGCTTTAGGCTGGAGTCGCAATCAGACCTAAGGGGCAGACTTGAGAAAGAGAGCAGTAGAAGCAGCTGTTGAAAACCTGGCGTTCCCTCCAGCACTGTGTAGATCAGTTCACTGAGTGGTTGATAAGTATTCTTTGTATTCTATCATTCTGTAGTTTTCAAAGTGGTTAATGAGTAGTTTTCATATCATCCAAATAGTGTCTTTATAACCTTTAATGTGTATACAGTGCATCCTTTGTTTGCAAATACCCCTTGCTGCTGAATTAAACGAGTTTTAAAATATTTTTGTTACAGACTCAAATCAATTTATAAGATAGCAACATTTTATCCTCAGCTTGCCACAATAATGCTATTGGCAACAAATTGCCAGCAAATAACTAAATAGCACATATGATGTGTACAGAGAAACTGAATCTGTGGTGGTAGAACGATGTCAACATCTCTAGACATTATCATTAATTATCATTTGCTGCAAAGAAATCAGATGGTTAGATTTGAAATTAGCCTGTATGATGTATTGAACCTTCTGAACATTAGCTGGAATTTGAGTTGGTCAGCCTCAAGGACTAGTTAGTGAAACTGTAGCACAAAATTTAACCTTTTTGTGTCTATTTACTTCTTTTCACCAACATTTCCAGTGAGCTCCTTTAGTTGTTTATATCCACACCCAACTTCCATCAACCAATCTCTTATTCCTTTTGGGTGACAATCTGCTCCGCCTCCTCTGTATCAGTGACACCTGTTACTATTTTGACATTTTCCCCCTTGTCCTATTGAAATCTTTTCCACTCTCTGATTTATCTTGTTTATTTGTATGCAAGAGCTCAGGGATAGACCACTGTTTACATTGCCCTACCTACCCCTCTTAAGTCTACAAATCCCCCATATATGACAATATTAGAGAATAATGAGGAAAAAGCATTTTTTAGCTCTGAAGGAGCTGGTATCTTCATTCAGGTGATTTACCAGATTTCCCAATAATTTTAGTCCACAAGTTTTAATAATTTTTAAATTGCATAGATTACTGAATGAGGACTTAAGAGAGAAACAGGAACTGAGAGACCAAGGAGCAGTGGGTCCCTCACTGGTCTGGGCTAATTTAGAAGGCCCAGTAAAAAGGAGGTCATGTCAAGCAGAGTGGCCATTTTGAAGCGGCCATTGTCGGAGTGGACAGAGTCAGAGTGAGTGGCTTTGGCACAACAGGCTTTGGCATCAAGAGGCGGAGGCCATTTGCAACAACACTGGTGAGTAGCTGGTAAGTAAAGGTAAGATTTACTGTTATTGTTATAACTTTTAAGTAGTCTACAGCTAGGTAGGGAAAAAAAAATAGTTCAGATGGAGGGCAAGGCGCTGTGCTGCAGCTGCATGATGTGGGACCTAGTGGACCCTGCTGGGGTGCACGGTGACCACATCTGCAGTAAGTGCTTGAGGCTGGAGGAACTTAAGCTCAGAATTGATGACCTGGAGTCGCAGCTTCAAACACTGCAGAGCATCAGGGAGGGAGAGAGTTATGTAGATGCTGTGCATCAGGAGGCAGTCACCATCCCCCCCCACCACCTTGGAGCAGGTACTTCTAGGGTCCAGGAGGCAGATAGATGAGTGACTGTCAGGGGAGAGAAAGAGAAGGGGAACAGGCAGACGGTGCAGAGGACCCTGGAGGCTGTTCCCCTCAAAACAGGTATTCCGCTTTGGATGCTGTTGAGGGGGATGACCTACAGGGATCAAGTGGCAGTAGCCAGGTCTCTGGCACTGGGACTGGTCCTGCAGCTCAGAAGGGAAGGGAGGAGGAGGGCAATAGTGATAGAGGAGTTGATAGTCAGGGGAACAGACAGGAGGTTCTGTGGCAGTGAGCAAGAATCCTGGATGGTATGTTGCCTCCCAGGTGCCAGGGTCCAGGATCTCTCTGATCAGGTCCACAGCATTCTTATGCGGGAGGGAAAGCAGCCAGAAGTCATGGTACGTGTTGGTACCAACAACATAGGTAGAAAGAGGGATGAGGTCCTGAAAAGTGAGTTTAGGGAGCTAGGCAGAAGAACAGGACCTCAAGGGTAGCAAACTCAGGATTGCTGCCAGTGCCACATGATAGTGAAGGTAAGAATAGGAGGAGATGGCAGATGAATGTGTGGCTGAGGAGTTGGTGCAGGGGGCAAGGTTTTAGATTTTTGGATCATTGGGATCTCTCCTGGGGAAGGTGGGACCTGGAGATGGGTTACACCTGAACTCGAGGGGGACCAATATCCTTGCAGGCAGGTTTGCTAGTGTGGTTCGGGAGGGTTTAAACTAGTTTACAAGGGGGATGGGAACTAGAGGGATAGATCATTGGAGTAAAGCCAGATCTAACATACAGAGAGGCTTTGAGGAAGCAGAAGCAGAGTATAGGGTATAAAAGTAGTAAGGTGGATGGGCTAAAGTGCCTTTACTTAAATGCAAGAAGCATCAGGAATAAGGGTGATGAACTGAGAGCTTGGATAAATACATAGAACTATGATATTGTGGCTCTTGCAGAGACTTGGCTGACACCAGGGCAGGAATGGATACTGAATATTCCCAGATTTCAGTGTTTTAAAAGGGATAGGGAGGGGGGGAGAAGAGGACGACGGGTGGCGTTACTGGTTAGGGGTACTATTACAGCTGCAGAAAGGGTGGATAATGTAGCAGGATGGGTGGAAGTTAGGAGCAAGAAAGGAGCAGATACTCTACTGGGAGTATTCTATAGGCCCCCTGGTAAGCAGCAAGGATACTGAGGAGCAGATCGGGAGGCAGATTTTGGAAAGGTGCAAAAATAACAGGGTTGTTATCATGGGAGACTTCAACTTCCCAAAAACTGATTGGCACCTGCTTAGTACCAAAGGTTTAGACGGGGCAGAGTTCAAGTGTGTCCAGGATGGATTCCTTTCACAGTATGTTGACAGGCCAACTAGAGGGAATGCCATATTAGATCTAGTATTAGGTAATGAACCAGGTCAGGTGACAGATCTCTCAGTGGGTGAGCATTTGGGGGACAGTGATCACCTCTCCCTAACCTTCAGCATTGTG
This sequence comes from Pristis pectinata, assembly GCF_009764475.1. NCBI lineage: Eukaryota > Metazoa > Chordata > Chondrichthyes > Rhinopristiformes > Pristidae > Pristis > Pristis pectinata. Next base: position 26,819,159 of record NC_067434.1, read on the forward strand.
ATGGACAAGGATAGGAGCAAAGAGGACAGGAAAATATTTAATTGGGGAAGGGCGAATTATGAGGCTATAAGGCTAGAACTTACGAGTGTGATTTGGGATGACATTTTTGAAGGGTAATGTACTATGGAGATGTGGTCGTTGTTCAGGGATCTCTTGCAGGATGTTTGGGATAAATTTGTCCAGGTGAGGCAGAGAAGGAATGGCAGGGTGAAGGAACCATGGTTGACAAGAGAGGTGGAACATCTAGTTAGGAGGAAGAAGGCAGCATACATAAGGTTTAGGCAGAAGGATCAGATAGGTCTCTTGAGGAATATAGGGTTGCAAGGAAGGAACTTAAGAAGGGGCTGAGGAGAGTAAGAAGGGGACATGAGAAGGCCTTGGTGAGTAGGGTTAAGGAAAACCCCAAGGCATTTTTCACTTATGTGAAAAGCAGGACAATGGGAGTAAAGGTAGGACCGATTAGGGACAAAGGTGGGAAGATGTGCCTGGAAGCTGTAGAAGTGGGTGAGGTCCTCAATGAATACTTCAGTATTCACCAAGGAGAGGGGTCTTGATGACGCTGAGGACAGTGTTGTTAAGGTTAATGGTCTAGAGCACGTTGATGTCAAGAGAGAGGATGTGTTGGAGCTGTTAGAAAACATTAGGACAGATAAGTCCCTGGGGCCTGACAAAATATTCCCAAGGCTGCTCTGCGAGGCGAGGGAGGAGATTGCTGAGCCCTTGACTAGGATCTTTGAGTCCTCATTGTCCACAGGAATGGTACCAGAGGATTGGAGGGTGGCAAATGTTGTCCCCTTATTCAAAAAAAGGTAGTAGGGATAGTCCAGGGAATTACAGACCAGTGATCCTTACTTCTATGGTGGGCAAGCTGTTGGAAAGGATTCTTAGAAATAGGATCTATGGGCATTTAGAGAATCATGGTCTGATCAGGGACAGCCAGCATGGCTTTGTGAAGGGCAGATCATGTCTCACAAGCCTGATAGTGTTCCTTGAGGAGGTGACCAGACAGATTGATGAGGGTAGTGCAGTAGATGTGGTCTACACGGATTTTAGCAAGGCATTTGATAAGGTTCCACATGGTAGGCTTCTTCAGAAGGTCAGAGGGCATGGGATCCAAGGAAGCTTGGCTGTGTGGATTCAGAATTGGCTTGCCTGTAGAAAGCAGAGGCTTGTGGTGGAGGGAGTGCATTCAGATTGGAGGGCTGTGACTAGTGGTGTCCCACAAGGATCGGTTCTGGGACCTCTGCTTTTCATGAGTTTTACTAATGACTTGGATGAAGGGGTAGAAGGGTGGGTTGGCAAGTTTGCAGACGACACAAAGGTTGGTGGTGTTGTGGATAGTGTAGAGGATTGTCGAAGATTGCAGAGGGATATTGATAGGATGCAGAGCTGGGCTGAGAAGTGACAGATGGAGTTCAATCCGGAGAAGTGTGAGGTGGTACACTTTGGAAGGACAAACTCCAAGGCAGAGTACAAAGTTAATGGCAGCATTCTTGGTAGTATGGAGGAGCAGAGGGATCTGGGGGTCCATATCCACAGATCCCTGAAAATTGCCTCACAGGTGGATAGGGTAGTTAAGAAAACTTATGGGTGTTAGCTTTCATAAGTTGAGGGATCGAGTTTAAGAGCTGCGAGGTAATGATGCAGCTGTATAAAACTCTGGTCAGACCACACTTAGTCCAGTTCTGGTCATCTCATTATAGGAAGGACGTGGAAGCGTTGGAAAGGGTGCAGAGGAGATTTACCAGGATGCTGCCTGGTTTAGAGAATATGCATTATGAGGAGAGACTAAGGGAGCTAGGGCTTTACTCTTTGGAGAGGAGGAGGATGAGAGGAGACATGATAGAGGTGTACAAAATATTAAGAGGAATAGATAGAGTGGACAGCCAGCGCCTCTTTCCCAGGGCACCAATGCTCAATACGAGAGGGCGTGGCTTTAAAGTAATGGGTGGGAAGTTCAAGGGAGATATCAGAGGAAGGTTCTTTTACTGAGAGAGTGGTTGGGGTGTGGAATGCGCTGCCTGGGGCGGTGGTGGAGGCAGGTACATTGGTCAAATTCAAGAGATTGCTAGATAAGCACATGGAGGAATTTAAAATAGAGGGATATGTGCGAGGAAGGGGTTAGATAGTCTTTGGTGAGGTTTAAAGGTCGGCACAACATTGTGGGCTGAAGGGCCTGTATTGTGCTGTACTATTCTATGTTCTAAGAAGGACACTAGAATTGAAAGGGCAAGGAAGGTTAATGGATCTTTCTGCAACATGGCAAATGATGGTGACCATAGCTGAGAAAATGGTCACTGTGTCTGAGAGTGAAAATAGTGGGAATACACGGTGACTTGAGTATTTCAATGTGGCAACAAAATAAGTTTCAAAAAACATTTGATCAATTCGATTAATATTTTTTACTTTAATTGTTCTTCTCTGATTGACAACTATACAAAAACAAAACACAATCATTTGGTGGTTTGTATTGGCTGATGCTTCATGAGGGTTAACTTCTTTCTCCTAACTATCAGAATTTGCACGATATAAAAGTTTGTAAACTACGAAATTATAGGAAGGTACTACAAAAATGGGTGTGATTAAAAAAAACTAATTTACATTCAATGCAGATACTAATCTTCTTAATATTAATGAATTAGAACGTGTAATCTCAATGAATATTTTGACTAATATCATTTAACCCAACTCTTCTTTCTTGTCAATTGAAAAAGGGGAAAAGGCTGTTTTGCTCAATAATTTACATCTGAAACACTTACCTTGGAGAAGTAGCCAACAAGATGACAGCCCTTTTCATCATTTTTAGTCAATACATAGAAAAGAAATGGTTCAACATCATAGTAAAGTGTCTTATGGTCCAGAAAAAGCTTGGCTAGTAGACAGAGGTTTTGGCAGTAGATCTTACTGATGTTTCCATCAACCTGTAAATGGAATTGTAGAGTTACAAATATTCTCTTATCCATAGCAAAGCAATATATTCAAAAACTGCTTAAACATATACAATTAAAATACCCAACTGATATCTACACCTACATACCATATGACTGCAGTTACTTCACAATCTCAATTAAGAGTTGCTAACATTGGGTGGAATCACCATCATATAATTATCTTCTTTCTCCAAAAACAATTACGGGTATTTATTCTCAAATACATTGCCTTCCAATTCTGTCTGTTTCCAGCATTTATTCACATACCTTCCTTTGAAAGGACAATTGTGCACAACATGTATCATTAGGCAATGTAAACATCTTGGGCATAAATTCAATGGAACATAAAATAATGTGTTCAATGAAAGTTACAAAAAAATTGAAAAAATATTTTATAGGTTTATAATTGGTGCAGCATATCAATTTACAATCAATCCACTTGGGCATATTTATGTTACACATAGTTTTAGCTGAATTTTATTAAGTAAGCCTGGAGTAAAAGCCTAAAGTGATTCTACAACAATATGTAGTTCAGGATAACACACAGTTTCTCTCCAGGGTCTGTTTGGGTTTCAAGTTAAGTTGCTACTTTCAGGTTAAAATGAAGCATAACTATTTCCAGCCACTATCAAATAATAGTCCCCTTGCTGAAGGCTGCATCTTCACGAAGTAACCCTCAAATTGAAAAAGGACTTCAAGAACCATATATTCTAAAAGTACCTCATGTAAATTACTTGAATATATTTCAATTTTAGTTTGATTATTAACATAAAATTATGTACAGAAGTTACTGTATTAATAGAGAGATAACTGCTTCGACAAGGGTAAAGTGAATTGCTCAAAAAATGTTGTATTTACAGTAATTCACAAAATTAGTAATAGCCAAAATACAATTCAAAAAGAATACAATTTCTCAGCAGCAAGTTTTGTTAAATATGCTGCTAAACTAATCTTTATCAAACACTCAAATAACAATATGGAATTATTTGCAATTTACTACATTAACAATATCTAAACTTTTAACATTTTACCTCAAATACTGACAGATCGTTTTTCCGGTATATTTCATTAGCAGGTGGATGGAACCAGCCACATTTTTTTGCATGCCTCTGTAAAATGTTCCGACTCTTCATGTACTTCAGACAAAACTCACATAGGTAAAGCTTTGGTAGCCTAAAAAAAAGTTTGGAAATAATGTTAATGCCTAACTTGTTAATTACTAATCGGTGAAAGTTCATTTGTTAGTAATTCATTTTGTGAGAGTGTGAACATTCTGTGCACACTTTATCAATGAAAGGATGAGCAATAACCCCTGTACAATTTACTACTTTTTTGTGATTTTGTGGGGCCTTAAGCCAAACATAATGTATGGTAAGTATAAATTACTGTATATCTAATCATAATACCTTCTGATCCTTTAAAACTCTTAAGAGTTTCTGTCCTTGGCGTAAAACCTAAAGTTATCTCCCTTCACATCAATAATCTCTGACAACATCCTGAAGAATTCTTCAGCCTATAACCAATAACTAATCTTTATGTAGATCATCAGGCTCTGCAAAAATAAATTACATTTTACCTTGTGGTTGCTGTAAGTATATGTTAATATTTTGATGGCTCAAGTCATGTTTTCCAATTCAGCCAAAATGTCCAATCTGCCTAAAAATACATTAAACTATGGATTACTCCATCCCTTGTATTGAATAGTCCCCTAGTATGATAAAACCTCACAATCTACCTCATTATGGCCTTGCATCTTATTGTCCACACGCACTGCACTTTCTCTGTAGCTGTTACACTTTATTCCACATTCTGTTATTGTTTTTTCTTGTACTACCTTCCTGCACCATTGCATTGAAATGATCTATATGGACAGTAAGCAAGACAAATTTTGCACTGTACCTCAGTACGTGACAATAATAAACCAATTACCCAATTTACTCAATGCTTAAAGTCATAGAGTCTTACAGCATGGAAACAGGTCCTTCAGCCCAACTTGTGGGCGCCGACCATGGTATCTATCTGAGCTAATCCCATTTGCCTGTATTTGGCCCATATCCCTCTAAACGTTTCCTATCCATGGACCTGTCCAAATGTCTCTTAAATGTTGTAATTGTACCCACCTCTATCATTTCTTCAGGCAGCTCGTTCTATAAACCCACCAAAGGTTTATGGACAAATTCCATTCACACCATTGTCCTTTTTCTCAGCTCCCCCACCCACCCCCCGACCTTTTTAGAGCTGTACTTTCTTCCCCACAGGTCAGCTTTACATTGTACCAAATGTGGAGAATTTTCACCGTCTAAAGAAATCTTTGGCAAGAGAAAGGTCTCTGTGTTGAAAGCATTAACACTATCAGTTGATATAGTTGGTGTTTTTTAATCACTGTTGGTCTTGCTCTTCTGCTTGTTGGCAAAACAGAGGATCCTATGCTCAGTTTTATTAAGGAAACCAAGATCACGATTTGCTATAATTTATTCGTCCCCAGGTCATGACAGGTTTCCATACCCGATAACTGTTCGTAAGTCGGAAATGAACAGAAACAGCCATGACAGGAGAGTGAGTAGGCGCGGGGAGAGCGGCCATCAGCCGGTCTCACTGATCAATGAGAGAGTGAGTCCTCTCAGTGCTCCCTGGTCTGGTCATCACACCCAGCCCCCAACTGTTGCAGCTCAGTGAGGTGATGGGGGGGGATGAAGTGTGGTGGGGAGAGAAGGCACATGGAAACACCTGACAGAAGATGCCTACAGCCATGCAGCAGCCAGCCAATCCATCCCTATCAATCCCGCCAGTCTCCCAAATGTTCATTAGTATGTATGGGATCTCTTATAAGTTGGGTGTTTGTAACCTGGTGAGGACCTGTACCTTTAAGTTAGGGACATGCACCTCTCCTTGGTCAGGTAGTTGAAACCATTTCATTGCATCAAAAGAATTTTGAGATGGGTTTATGGGGGTCCTAGTACTGTGGCTCAGGGCTCCTACACACTGTATTCGGAGACAATCAGCAATTAATTTTCATTATATTCCTGTTTCTTGGCAAAACCACTAGCAAACCATTCAACTATAATCGGCACATTTTTAATTCTGAACAGAAGGGGAAGTGATGAAAATAGTTTCTTCTGTATATAGTTCAAAGTACGGCTATTCCAGACATCTGAAGCCACAGTTCAATTTGTCCAAGAAGTATGCAAGGCCATCCTCCACCAGTTTGGATTTCTTCAGTTTGTGCTTTGACTGCTAGTCAAAATCTTCAAAATATTGAAGTGAAAAATTGCGGGGTCCAATTTATTGTGCATGATGAAATTTTTAGTAGGGATAAATACTGTAAGTGATTCAGTTTATTGGCTCTTGATAAAATAGATGATATATTGATGTTTTATTGTTATGTTACCAAGCAAATAGAGTTTATCTCCAGTTTAGACTGCTTCCCATTTGACTTTACTAATCCCAACACAGATTTACAAAATACTGTTTCAGCATGTTTGTTAAGTGCTGAACATATGTATGTCAATCACTCTTCAGCAAACTATTATTATATGCAACAATACAAGACTGGGATTATTAAAAGAAAGTGCAATGAATATTATACAATAGAAAAACAAATGGTACTTGGGTTCCTCAGTTGAATGCAATTACTTAATAAAGTTGAATTAAAAGGCTGATTTCTTCAATATGCACGTGAACCGCTGTTAGAACAAAAGAAAGCCTGTAATGTTACCTTGCATACTCCTGTGGATATGGCGACGAATACCAGGTATGGATTTCATACTTCCCAAATTCAATTATAGATGGGTATCGGCTGTGGGGGTCCACAGTGGTAATAACTCCTGTTTTCTGTCAAATAATCAACAAGATTAAGAAAAATGAATGAATTGCAAAAGTATCCAGAAAGTTAATTTACACTCCAAACTGCGTTACTATCTCTATAGTAGTTAATTTACTATATTTTCGATGAAGGCCGCTTTATTCAACAAATGTAAATAGAGCTACAGTACTTACAGAAAGTGTTTGTTTTCCTAGTCAGTGTCAGAATGATTCTTAGTTTTGCTGATATGAAAATTTATTCATGTTAGGACTAAAGGAGATGTGGTGTTTCTATGATATTCAGATGGACTGGAGGAATGGGCTAAACACTAACAAATGGCACATAACCTACATAATGGGAATATGCACTTTGGGTTATGCATTTAGGCAGTACCAACAATGATTACACTTTACACCAAAATGAACAAAAATTAATTTAGTGAATAAAAAGGAACCTTGAGTTATAGTTCATATTTTCCTTCAGGTTCATGACCAATTCCAATTAGGGTCTCATGCTATACTAATAAGACTAATCAATCCAAAATAAAAAAAAATACAGACCTTTATAAAAGGGCTGTGGCTTTTTAATATTGTGTTTTGTTGCTTTTGATCAGATGACTGCTTGTAGGAAGGAAGCATCTTATAATGTTTCAGACATCACAACTACAAGGGGTAGACTTGAAGGACTAAACAGCCTTTAGAAGTTTATATCTTTCAGATGTATCAGTGAGTTTTGGAAAGAGCCAAATAAAATGGCATCAGCTTTTGAAAACAGGCTCACCTACAATCTGATATTAGCTCTGATAACACAGCATTGTTGATACTGAACATAATTGCTAGGCAGTATTCCAGTAAAATTATAACTGATTATATTGTTCTAAAACAGAAAGATGGAACTTTTCCAATTGATATATGAAACTGATGACTCTAGACTAACATCATATTAAAAATATTAGCCAATACATGATTCAGTAAAACACCAAGAACTTTCAACAAAATGCACTGCACTGGGCTCAGCTTCTAAATAACATGACAGAACTTTCAGCACAGGAAAGCAACATTCCATCTGGATCTACGTTCCAATTCTACTTTCTTAAATTTTCTCTTTGCTTACAAATCACATTACCTGGATCAGTAAATGACCAGCAGGTGGACTCAAATACATTAACTTTAATCATCAACATAAAAGCAGAAAATGCAGTTAACCTTTTTTGCAAACATTATTAGTTTAAACTATCTAGCCATTTCAAATTTAAATTCCTCAGTGTTCATTGTGTCCCCTGCTTCCTTCCTCAGAACTTAAATGTTATAATTATGATGACAAAATTCTAAATGTCTTCTATTGATCAGAAATCTATTCTTTTGAGGGTAATCAGGAATAGTGAAAAGGTAAGAGTCTGAAACTATTTTAGAGCTGAAAATAATTCCTTCATCTTCAGTACACTCATGCTTAAATTTATTAATCATGTTGAACACTTTGGGCAGACTCTCACAAAGAAATGCTGGCAGCTCCATGTAATATCTTCCCATGTAGGTGCCACCAAATTGGGATTCTGGCACAAATGCAGGAGTAAAAGAAAGAAAGGATCACGAGCAGATGGTATCCCCGCTAAAGTTCTGAAACTTGGTGGTGAACACCTTCAGAAAGAAATTCACAATCTCACCAGGGAATCTCAGATGTACCATTACCTTAACTATCTTCAGAAAAGGGACAAATCCAACTGTAATAACCAGAGGGATTTCCCTGTTACCTGCCACAGGGAAAGCTATCACCAGAGTCATCCTCAACTGCCTTCTTCCAGTGGTCTAAGAGCTGCTCTACAAATTGCGTTCATCTGGTGGCACAGTGAATGTGATCTTCACTGTGTGACAACCTCACAAGAGATATAGGAAGCAGTACCAATCATGACAGCTGGCCTTTATTGACATTTAAAGCCTTTGGCTCTGTCAATCAGGAAGGACTGTGGAACACTTTCCTTAAATTTGTATGCCCCACAGATATTTGTCGCAATCTTATATTTGCTTCATGATAGCATGAAATCCATGATCTACAATGGATCTACATCAGAGCCAATCTCATTGAAGATGGTCTCAAACAAGGCTGTGTAAATGCACTGACAGTTTTTCATTATTCTCATAGCAATTCTGCACCTTACATCTGACAAACTTTCCACAGGAGTGGAGCTAATTTTCCAGAACTAAAAGGAAAGTATTCAACACATCTTTGCACTCCAGAGCTAAAGTCACCCCAACTTCAACAACTAAGCTTCAGTATGCAGATACGCTTGCTCGACCCCTCTGTCCTCTGTCTCCACTGCCAGGGTGAGGCAAACAAACTAGAGAATCAGCACCTCATTTCACCTGGGTAGCTTGCACCAATTTCAGGTAATCTGTTCCCCTTCTGTCCTTTTTTCCTCTCCTCCTGGTCTACCATTGATCCTCTACCCAACACCCTCCACCCTTCCCAGCCCCCATCACCCAGTTTCTTTCCCCTCCCCCACCCATTCCATCTGTCCATTACCCACATATTCCTCCACTGGATCCCCTCCCCTCAGTTCCCACCTGTTCACTATACCCTTATCTGGTTCCTCTTCACTTTCCTTTGTTATCAGATTCCATAATCTGCAACCCTCTTACCTCCAACTATCACTATCTCCACCCTTCCCTCCTCCACCTGAACCCATCTGCTGATCAATCCCGCCTCACAAGGATCCACCTATCGTTTGCCAGCTCTTGCCCCACCCCTCCCCCTCACCTCTTTATACTGACCATCTCCCTACTCTTTCCTGATGAATGGTTTCGATCCAAAAAGTCAACTACCCATTTCCCTCCGCAGGTGCTGCCTGACCTGCTGAGTTCCTCCAGCAGCTCGGTTTTTGGTCAGTTAAAAAGCCAGTTCCATGACAAAAACAAGATCATATACTTGTTGTAATCACTGGGATTTGTTGATAACACCTTCAAATTGCCTCTATCATTTATGATGTAAAAAGTAGTTCCTTGGTGTACAACAATGGAGCTTGTCTGAAGACCAATCTAGAACTAGCAATAGGAAACAAAAACCTTTTAGGTTATACAGTCACCGTGCTGAGTTTATTAATACCAAAATACCACCCTTATTCTTGACAAAGATTTACTTGGTATTTTGCCATAAAGCATTTAGTTACAGAGTTTCCCTCTTGAGTGTAACCTGGAAATTAGATATGCCCAATCCTAACATCAAGATACAGGCAAGAATCTGAAAAGCCCAAATTTGAGAACAAATCAGAATAAGTAATTGGAAATAGAACAATTACAGCACAATTCAGGCCCTTCGGCCCACAAAGCTGTGCCGAACATGCCCCTTCCCTAGAAATTACTAGGCTTACCCATAGCCCTCTATTTTACTCAGCTCCATATACCGATCTAACAGTCTCTTGAAAGACCCTATCGTATCAACCTCCACCACAATTTCCGGCAGCCCATTCCACGCACTCACCACTCTCTGGGTAAAAAACTTACCCCTGACATCTCCTCTATATCTACTCCCCAGCACCTTAAACCTATGTCCTCTTGTGGTCATCAATTCAGCCCTGGGGAAAAGCCTCTGACTATCTACCCTATCAATACCTCTCATCATCTTATACACCTCTATCAGGTGCCCCCTCATCCTCCGTCTCTCCAAGGAGAGAAGGCCGAGTTCCCTTAACCTGCTTCCATAAGGCATGCTCTGCATCCCAGGCAGCATCCTTGTAAATCTCCTCTGCACCCTCTCTATGGCTTCCACATCTTTCCTGTAGTGAGGTGACCAGAACTGAGCACAGTAAATTCACATGGTAACCCTGGCACGGAAAGTTCCATTTCATTTAACCATTACTTGAGAACTGAATCTTTAGGAAAATGCAGTTAGGGAACTGTTTAATTTTTAATATAATTTATAGTTGCAGCATAAAAACCCACACTGTAAGAGGTTTCAAAAAGCACGCTCAAAATATCCAATTCAAACATGAACAATACCTTCCCTTCCAGCTGTGCTGGAAATCTGTTTGCAATGTTAAGGGATTCATGAACAAACTGAAATGGAAAGGAATTACCGTTTTAGAGAGGAGAAATGGTCAGCTTACAGACAGATATTTATTGTAACGAAGGGTTTGACAGAACAGATGTAAATGACTGAGGACAACTGTGAGCATCGTAGTTACAGTGCAACACATTTACATCAAGAATTCTCTGATCTTTAAGCCATGTAGTTGGGTTCTAGTTGTTTAAAGTACAAATGCAGAAAAATATTCTGGGCTATACTAGAGAGCTCCCTGGCAGTCGAAACAGAACTAAAATAAAACTATATTAAAGTTGAACAACCTCCAACAATTACAGATTTCAAATACCCATTTGCATATAAAGGTGGTCTGCAGCATTCCAGGAAGCAGGCTTTCCATCAGCAATAGGAGTGTGCACTTCCCAGGTAAGTGCAAGGTTAGGAGCTTAAGAATATCCAGCAGAAACTGCAATCATCTCGAAATCATCCAAGGGAAATAAAAGGCCTATACACTCTTAAATGAAAAATTCTCTTAAAACTTTATATTGGATTTACCCAACCCATTCCTTTAAATAATCACAGAAGATACCAGTACTGTTGATGATGGGTGAAAGCAGGAAGTGGCAGTCGCATAACAGGCAAAGAGGAAAACAACCACCTCATTTGATTCTGATTTGCATGTATTTATGAGGATCCCATCTGTGGCCCAGATGGTGTCAACTCAATAAGTCAGTGTGACTTCTAATAGGCTTGCTATCATCCATTTTAAGGCACGAACAGAAATGCAGAATTTGCTGAGGTGAGAGTAAGTGTTGAGCAAGAAAGGGGAAACTACATTATCAGAAGCAGCAACAGCTACGCAGCTGGGGAAATCCAACTTTAATTCAGAGAAGAAAGTGGAGTGCACAATTTCAATTGAAGAAGAGGGAATCAGTAACAAAGTAGCAGTAGCGTTTGGTTAAATTTGAAAGATTTCACCATGAGCTGTGTCAATGAGGAGTTGTCTGCCTAACAAAGGCATTGAAGAGGTGAAAATTTAGAGATTTTGCTTCTTCTCTTTTCACATGGGATCGTAAGTAAGGCATTAAATGGGAAGAAAATTTAATAAATGTAAAATAAGCATGTATTGATAACAAAACAGAAAATAAAGTTCAAAAATGAGGATTGTCATTGACATGAACAGACTGAGAAACACATCAGAGCCTTGAGCAATTCCAGAGGTAATGAGAACCAACACATTTTAGAAGCAACCAGATAATCACAGACATGACTTTGATGAGAGTCACATAATGGTTACATTTAAAAGTGCATGGAGTCAATTCCTGTCAAAGGCCCTGAGATGTCTACAGCAATATCAGATGATTCATCAAAACATTCAAATACATTTCCTTAGGCACTTTATTTCTCTCCTTGCTCAGCCTAACCTCAGTAACAAAACCTTCAATGGTTCTGCCAACCCAAAATATGGTAAACTTTAGTTAGATCAGGCTCTTGAGGCAATCTACAACACTTGAAGGTAAGCAGCAGCTTCCATAATTACAAGCCAACCTGGGATTACAAATGCACAACACCCTGCATACAAACAAGCTCCCATAATATTATTAAATTCAAAAGTACGATGTACATACATACATTCCTTCCTAAAAATGGCAGAACTAGTTTCCTCTCTCTACCTATTATAGTAATTGTTCTTTTTTTCAAAAATCAGTCTTATGTACTTTTGATGCTATTCATTACAATGCTGTGGAGGTACGGTTACCATATCGAGTGATTTTTGTGTATTTTCCAACATAGACAGAATTGATTTATGGATGTCTGTAAGAATGGAACACATTCATTATCCAGAGACAGCCTGTATAAGAAAAAACGATGGGCAAACCTAACTTTTTTTTCGCAGAAAAGACAGAAACCTTTTCAGAGTCATAGAGTGATACAGCACAGAAACAGGCCTAAAGCCAACCGAGTCCGCACCAATCATCAACCACCCATTTACATTAATCCAACACTAATCCCATTTTTATTCTCCCCACATTCTCAGCAATTCCTCCAATTCCACTACTCACCTTCACACTTGGGACAATTTACAGTGGCCATTTAACCTACCAACTCTCATGTCTTTGGGATGTGGGAAAAAATATCAGAGTACCCAGAGGAAAGCCATGTGGTCACAGGGAGAACGTGCAAACTTCACACTGACAGTACCCGAGGACAGGATTAAAGTCTGGTATTTGGCGTTGCAAGGCAGTGGCTTTACTGGCTCCGCTATTGTGCTGTCCTGGTGATGTACTTTTGAGCTCATCTTTCATGATTGTTAATGTAGATTATCCCCATTTATCACAAAAACTTTTGTTCCAGTTAAATCACTGTGGCTCAGTAGCACTCCTACCTCAGATTTTCAAACTTTTTGATTTGAGCCAAAGTTCCTGTACCTTGGTGAGATATACTGTAGTTTCAAATTAGAGTGCTGAAATGCTAAAAGGTCCAAGCAATTTCCAACTGTTTCTCTGATATTGTGCCGAACAATCTGTCCCTAAAAATAAATTGGTTACTTTTTTCATGATCTTGCTGAGACCAAATGTTTGCCACATTTGTCTGCATGACTATGGTATACCACTAAATATCATCTGAGAGACACAGCACGACACTAAATAAGTGCACACCTTTCAAGCAGCATGGAAATTATATAAACATTTAACATTGTTATGAATTTTTAGATTTGTGCATGTGCATCGGGAAATATAAACCTGCTCCATTTTGTGGACTGTTATTTCTTTAGGACAATATTAGCCACTGATTTAAACTTCCTCTACAAAACAATATTCCTAGCATATTCAGAAGACTGTCTGTAAAATCCTCCACTTACTTTCAGTTTAAAAGTATTCTCACCTGCATTCAATCCTCTAGTTCATAGCAGCACCTAACTCTCACTTCAAATGATCTGTACCCTACTCTCCTTACCCAAAATGATGGTGCTGCTGTGGTTAAATTATCAAGCTAGTAAGTCCAGTGGCCTGGACTAACAACGGAGTTCAAATCCCACTATGGCAGCAGTGAAATTTAAATTCAGCTAATAACCTGGAACTTAAAAGAGAAGTTATTCATCGTGATGATCACAAAACTACGAGATTGTTGTAAGAACCCAGTTGTTTCACTAATGTTCTTCAGGCATGGAATCTGCCATCCTTAATTGGTGTGTTCTATGTGTGACTCCAGGTTCACTAATACAGTTACTCATCAATGCTTTCCAAACTGGTCCTGCGAGTCAATCCATTCAGGTGATTGAGGGATGGGTTGTCAAACTCAGAGATCCCTCCTCCCTCCCCACCCCACCCCACCCCAAAAGCACGAGTAATAAAAAATATCAAAAGTATTATCAAAACATTTTGACTACAATAAACCCTCCAAATGATCTGGTGGTTCCAGCAATTATCAGTTTTATAGTACTATGCTTTGTCCAGGAAATGATGGATAACAAAATAGGTTAAACAACAGACAATTGTTTTGTTTCTTGACTTGAGATACAGTGCAGGCTGTGACAATGGAATAATTTTTTTCCCTTTGCAAGCTCTGCAGATCCTTTGTGAAATACAATAGAATTGCTGGGATTTTCATCCAGGTCAGGGACTGCTGGGTTATGTTTCATTACCAGTCCAAATGGAGAAACTCGACCTTACATAAAAATGGATAATTGTTACAAAACCAATTGAACCAAATTTCCATAACTTTATGAGTTCAGTAATACTGATAAATTACATGTAGATTTTAAAATTAAATTGGCTGAGGATGTTCTAAATGTCTCAGAATCTATATATTCTGTTTCTGTATTTCTTATAAAAATACATATACATTGGATATGCTATTTATAATGGATCACACTGTCCTTTCACTTATAGAGCTATGCTTAAATACAGGGATTGAAATTCTATACCTTGCTGGCTAGAGGTTCTTCTGTGAAATTCATTTATAGAAGTACCCACCCAGACCCATTGGATGCAGACACATAAAATAAAACTAGTCTTCAATTTGATAATTGGAGATCTCACAGAAACTGTAAGAGTCGCTGATCTGATAAAGCACAGGGAACTGTTCCAGGATTGTATCTGAGGAACACTGTTGAAGCATGAAAAAGATAGATCTCAACCTGCTATACTGGACCTATGAGCACTTGCTTTTGACAACTGTATGAGCAGAAGCATCCCATTCCCAGCACTGACACCTTTCACCTTATTGTCCAAAAAGTAGTCTCTATATTGTATATATATATCATAAACTATAAATAGCAAAATTAATTTAAATCAGCTTGACCAATACAAGAAGGCTCAGACTCCAAATTAAATCCCACTGCAAATTACAGAACCAAAAAGCAATTTGGGTAATACACTAATCCTTACCTCAAGCACTGATTCCCTGTAGCTCAGCCTCACTAATCTCTTGTCTCACCTGGCATCTGTGGAGAGGGCCAAGGCCGAAAACAAAGGGGAAATTAAATCAGTGCTCATTTGAGTTGGGGTTCCACAAACAAAAGTTTAAAAAAATAAAACAAGGAATTATGACCTAGAGAACAGGTCATGCTGGAGTGAATGTGGTTTTAATGATTTCCAGAGTGCACCAATGGAAAGGATGGGCTCATTCCTTCAGCAATTACTGTTTTATTTATATCCTAAATGCCTTCTTACAGATAATGAAATTGGATGATTTCAGAGCCTCTCCAAGTTTGGAACGAATGCACACACCCAGATTCCTGAAATTCCAGGGTAATGCTGAAATTGGAGGATCACTTAGGAGAAGGGTTCTATAATACCCAAAGATTACCACAGCAGAATTATACAGTCCAATAAATAGAGTCATTCAGCATGGAAACAGGCCATTATGCCATCATGTCCACGCTGACCAGTGGACACCCACCCAAAAACTAAGAACTTCCTCAAAACTAATACGTTCCATTCCAGGCAACATCCTGGTGAATCTCCTCTGCACCCTCTTAGTGCTAACACATCATGCCCATATTGGTGGTGACTAGAACTGCACACAATAAATTAGAACTTTCTTAAAGTTTTAAGTGGGCTTTCAATAACCAGTAAACACAAGTATTCATTATGAAAACTTGCAATCTTCGTCACTCAAAGTTCTGAAGTATATGTTTTTACCTAAAGAAATACTTGTGCAAATAACAATCAGCATTTTGTTGCAGTTAATTAAAGGATTAAACCTTAGGCAGCAAGGTTTCAACTTGTCAAGTAAATACCAATGAAAAATATGCATCTCTAGGGAACAAAAGGCTACAAGTGGCCTCCTTAAATGGCTTGCACAAGACCAATCTCACCATTTACCATCATTGTTCCTCATTATTGTTAAAGCTGGTTGTTCTTATTAGCAAGGATCTACACTTGAAATCTAAATATACCATCATTAATATTATTATTCTTAAATAATCATAAATTATATTATCCATAATAGAACTGCCACTTGTCCTTTCTTAAAACATTCAACAACCACAAGCAGACAGGGACCTTGAGACTGGGAGGTTGCTGGCTAACAACGAAGGAGGTAGTTTGAACCCTGACTGACAAATGTATTTACTCCCCTGCCCATGTGAACAACAGCACTGCATGAATGGTATACTCATTTTGCCAACACTTCCCATATACCAGCTAAATTAAGTTTTCTTTTCTATTTGAATTGGGAGGAGTATGTCAAAAAGAACTGATATTCTACTCCGTCTGAGAATATTGCTCAGATATACTTTTGAAAAACTACTTTCAGTCAAGTATTCAGTAGCCCTGAAGTCAGAATAGGCTTTATAAGAAAATCATACACCAGCTTTGGTTAACGTAAGCAGCCATTGTGGATATTGATCAACACAAGGATTTACGCCATATAAATGCAAGTTCTTTTAACTATAACAATCAGCTTGGAACCTAAAAAACTGAAGTGAACAGAGGATTGGTCAAGATGGCACTAATGATTTTCAAACAACCAGCATATTGAAAGTCAAGCAGAAACATTTGAAAAGATTTTGCAGAATAAGAACATTGTACATTGCAGACATAACCGCTTTATAATTTGCAAATACATTAACAAAGCAGAAACATTTCTTTATATGCAACTAAGTTTAAGAATATCACCAAACCAAAACTGTTGGACAATAATGGTAATTTCTTAAGGTGCAATGTAACAAGATGATTCAGATTCCCTCCTTCATGGAGGCAAGCTATTTCTAATTTTACACATTCAAGAATAAAGTTTTTTTATTGTTATCCCCAAGTATTTATGGCAATATCATAAATAATTCAGGTTTGAAGACATTTTTAGAACATTTTGAGAATAAAACACTAAGTTCTGGTTTGGGTGGATAAATCCCCAGGACTGGATGGGATTTATCCCAGACTGCTGCAGGAGGCAAAAGAGATTTCTAGGGCTCTGGATGAGGTTTATAAATCTTTGCTTGACACAGGTGAGTTCCCAGATGGCTGGAAGACGGTAAACATGGTCCTCCTTTTCAAGAAAGGCAGCAGGGAAAAGCCTGCAACTATAGACCTGTGAGCCTAACACAGTGGTAGGGAAGATACTGTAAAAATTCTCAGGGAGAGGATAAATGATCACTCAGAAAGGCAGGGACTAATCGGAGACAACCAACATGGCTTTGTCGAGGGCTGATGCTGTCCGACTAATTTGATTGAATCCTTTAAAGAGGTAGCAAAGTATATTGATGAGGCCAGGGAGTAAATGTGATTTACATGGACTTTAATAGCCCCTGACAAGGTCCCACATTGGAGACTGATTCAAAAGATTAGGATCTATGTGATCCAAGGCAAGTTGGCAAACTGGATCCAAAACTGGCTTGGCAATAGGAGACAAAGGGTGATGGTAGAGGGTTGTTTTTGTCATTGGATGCCTGTGACTAGTGGCATCTCAATGTTCAGTGCTGGAACCCCTGTTGTTTGTAATATATGTGAATGACTTTCAATACACTGTGGGAGGCAAGATCAGTAAGTAAATTTGCCAGTGTCTTTACTTAGGAGGTTCAGCACGTCACCAAGCACTCTAAAATAAAAACTTCTACAGATGTACTGTTGAAAGTATCCTGACTGGCTGCATCATAGTCTGGTACGGCAATTCAAATGCACAGGAATGTAAGAAGCTGCAGAGAGTAGTGGACTCTGCCCAATACATCATGGGCACATCCCTCCCCACCATCTGTAGTATCTACAGGAGGCGCTGCCTCAAGAAGGCAACACCCATCATCAAAGATCCCTACCATCTGGGCCATATCATCTTCTTACAGCTACCATTAGGCAGGAGGTACAGAAGCCTAAGTCCCACACCACCAGGTTCAAGAACAGCTACTTCCCTTCAACCATTTGGTTCTTGAACCAACCAGCACACACTAAGAACTAGAGCTTTGCAACACCATGACCACTTTGATCACTTTGCACTAAAATGGACTTCTTTTGTTCTAATTGTGTTCTTTTTTGTAAAAAAAAGTTGTGTTTAATTTACATTTTTCTTGTGAATGCTGCTTATACGATGCTATGATGCTGCTGTAAGTAAGTTTTGCATTGCACCTGTGAGTACATGTACTTTTTTCATATGACAATAAACTCAACTTTGACTTCAATATACAGAATTGCTTAAATTTAACAGACCCACCACACTGGTGTAGTATATGCTTATTTATCAGTATTAAATTTCTTGTGACCATTTGTTTTTCCCTTTTATAGTTTATATTTATTTTCAAACCAGCACCTTGGTAAGGGATATATCAAAGGTTTGTTGAGAAGTAAGTCATAGATTTTAAAAGCTGCAGTTGCTGTTAATTGAATCATGGAGTCACAGAGCATGGAAACAGGTCCTTTAGTCCACCAATTCTGTATTAATCCTAATTTTAATTTCCCTATTACACACATCAACAATTCAGCTAGAGGCTGTTTACTTGGAATGCCAATGAATTAATAGCTTTGTAAAATCATTTATTTAAACTTTTCTTTAGAAACAAACAAGATAAACAAGGGTAAGATATACTCAGTGCTGAAAAACTCAATTGAAATAAAGCACTGGGCATGTCTCACTTGGAAACTATCTGATATATCGACATCTTATTTCATAAACTTCAGGGTAAATTATCAGAAGCAACAACCAAATGAAACAAAAGTCTATAAACATAATCAACTTGTATACTTCCAGAGGTAACCAATTATTGGCATCTTTTCCTTGTCAGATTTTGCTCAGTTGATAGCATCTAGGAGTCAGAAGGCTGTAAATCAAGCATATCAGAACATAATCACCTGCATTTTATCAACTGCATTTTTCAGATAACAAATTAAACTCAGACCCTAACTGCCTGTTCAGGTGGATGTAAAATCCTATGTCACCGCTCTAAGGGCAAGGATCATCTGAGTATATGAGCTTTCCTTCTTCAACCAACAGCAAGAATATCATACAACTTGCTCATTGGCCTCAGTCCCTTTGCATCAATTGGTTGCAGTGTTTATTTATACAACAGTAATATTTCAAAAGAACTTCACTGGATGTGAAATAATCTAGAATGTTCTGTGAGCACGAAATGGTTTTTAATGTATTTTTTCATTAATGAAATACAAAAGGAACTACCTTTATGAATCAACATAGGGAGTACAATACTTTTTAAAAATTCAATTAGATTATGACATTAAAAATGCTTTCTATTCAGATTCTCCTGAATCCTCTAATCTACTAAACTCAGTATGTGTTAGTTAGTTCAGGCGTTTTTTCTTCTCCTTAGTACAATATATTTCCATCTCTAAAGTGAAGAAAGCAGTTCAGAACTTAAGCTGGTCCATTATCTATTTGCTTTTACTGCTATTGCTCCCACCCTTCCCTTCTTTGCAATTTATTAACAGCAAGATTGTCTGTTAGTACAGAAATCTGCACAGTACTAGATCCATAGGAAGGTGATCTTCTTCCTGGTATCACTGAGAAACTGATTTTCATTCCACACTTTTCTATTAGATTTAATGACAGAGGTCTGTTTGGTCAGCATATAGCCATTGGTATCAATCTTCTCCCATATGACCCCTGAAGTTCTCTTGACATCATGAGTAGAGAAAGCAGAATTGTGAATGGTGGAAACTCAGCTCAGGAAGCAGACAATTTACAATGGAGAGAAGATCAGTAGCACAAGTGTCCATAACTTGCACTTCATACTTAGAGACAGGAACTTAAGTTTAAGAAGCCTTACCAAAACTCAAGACCAGGTCATCCCTCCCCCTTCCAACTGTTGTGGAACTTGTGTCTAGATGAAGCACCTTACAGTGTTATTTAAAGTTGTATTGGACAAGTAATTAACAGCAGGATGATCTTGGTACACAGAAAAAAAATGAGACTTAATAGACTTTTGGAATTCAGGTCATTTATCAGAGGCAGAGAAAACTCTGTACAGCTGTTGCTTAGCTCATCTGTAGTGAGAAGAGTGTATGATTGAAGTGAATCTACAAGCTCCAATAAACCAAACAATTTTTTTTAAAGCTCCACGATTCTGCTATTTTTGTAAGAAATTAGATGATTTTACTTAGTGCAATGGTCAGGTTGCTATAACTGGCTTCTATTTACCTAAAATTGAAAAGCAAAATTTTGAAGTGCATTCCAGATGGCTTTTTACAGTCAAATATGCTATCCAGAATGGAAGGTAGTATTTTCTTTGGTACCAAAGGGCACCAGAAACCAAGCAATTATACCATTATACATCATTAACTTAGGATACAAGGGAAGTAAGGATTAAAAAAAACAATGGCACTTAGTATTGGATTACTTAAATCTATTTGTAATAATTTCACTTCCATGCATTACAGCTACTAAACAAAACTACCAATTCTACTGAAAGATGTTCTAAAAATCCTTTGCAATATACTTAAAATATTGGAGGAACTCAGCATCTATGGAAGGAAATAAACAGTCGACGTTTATGTGCTCCTCCCCCTCCCCCCACCTTTTTATTCTGGCTATTGCCCTCTTCCTTTCCAGTCCTGACGAAGGGTCTCGACTCAAAACGGTGACTGTTTATTTCCCTCCATAGATGCTGCCTGACCTGCTGAGTTCCTCCAGCACTGTGTGCGTTTTGCTCCAGATTCCAGCATCTGCAGAATCTCTTGTGTCTAAAAATCCTTAACCAAGTTCCCAGGAACATGTTCTTTTGGAGGTCACTTCATCTTATGTGGCAAATACAGCTTTAGTTAAGTGAGAGAATGATACCATTCATTCTCTGTCTTGGTTGAGACAAAGACAATACATTTTAGTGGGAGTTTTAATTACTTTCACAGTTCCATACATCGAGACTGAGTAATTCATTCCCACTCACATACTTTAATAGAGAAGAATCAAGTGAATTTAATGCTCGAAATGCCCTTTGAAAAGTCTCACACCTGAGGCAGATGAGCTGCTTGAGATCTCAGTTTTGGTGATGTCTCAGAGTCCAATGCTTCTAATAGAGGTCCTGCATTTCATTTCAAATGTCCCATTTGAGCAGTCATCACATGCATTTAGTGAAGCTTGGAGGAATATTCATGTATCAAAGGCAGTTTAGCAATCCCCTGCTAAACTGACAGATTATTGGGATGAAGAAACAATTAGTTTTACCCTGATCTGACTCTAACTCTACTGAAAACTCCATCTAATAAGGTGGGGAAATGAATAAAGTTCCTGCCCTCAGGCTCTGTTGGTGGTGCAGTGTACTGAGGTTGAGTTCCTTGGAGCTGTGTTTGTAACCTTTCAAATCTCTCTGAATTAGGGTAGCATGTTTAACTCCTTCTCAAAGTTAAATCATGGAATGCTCTGTTCAAAGAAAACACAATACCTTTCTGCGTATGAAGGGTCATACCAATAACTAGATGGTTAAGATGCCAGCAGCCTGGCTGCCATATCTTTTGCACTAAACAGAACTATTATCCATGAAGAGCTCATGAGTGCTCCATATAGATCCAGTGACCTCTTGACATCCAGGTCTTCTTTCATCTTCTTTATCTGAACCAATAAAAACACGAGAGCAAACTCCCTTCTCTTCAACTGAAACCATGTTTTATGTGACAAAAGTTAACTGGTTGGTCCAAGTGCGAGATAACAGCACAGCCAGGAGTGAAGATCTACAGCATTTACTGGATTCTACAACATTTTCAAGTGGGCATAAAGTTTATTTCTAAACTGAATGATATAATTTGAAAAGGTGAGAACAAGTGTGGTATTAATCTACATTAATAGTCAGAATTTGAAAATTTAGTCAAAAAGGTTGTACTAAACACAGCTGTTTTGAAGAGCTTTCTTTTAATCAATGAAATAGAATATATGACACAGTTTATATGTTGAAACATTTCAGAAGGGATTATTATTGGATCAGAAGTACAAGAGTAGAGGGTCTCTAAATACCTTGATTAAATACTAATAAAGTTGTTGGGCTTTGTACATTGCACGTGAAGTGCTGTAAAAACACTGCGTACATCATTTCATTGTTGAGTTACTAATAGTTACCAAATTTGGAACACTTTCTAGGGCAAGAAATCTACATGGTTAAGGTTGTGACTGAATCACAAATAAAACAGTGGTGCTGTGTGATACAGGGGGATTTCCATTCACATAAAAGCTAGGTTTGAAGTGAGTGGGTTTAATTTAAAGAATGATCTCTGATCCACTGCTTCCCCAAAAATAAATGGGAGATCAATATTTGAAGGTAGCACAAAATAAATAAATAAAGCATCAAATCGATAATATTTAAGAGACCTCAAACATTTTCTTCTTTTCTTCTCTCTTTTGGAATCAGTGAGATTTATTTATTTACTTTCACAAGTTTTCTCCACTGAATTTTCCCTCCTGCTTTCCAACTAACAAGGGTTACACCTTGCTGAGGCTTGATTCCACAGTAGTGGTTATCTACACCCATTTCAAACTACCATTCTTTAACAAATGAGTTTTTTTTAAACTATTGGACTACATAGCCACCAAGGCCAAACTCAATCCAATAGCTCCATGATGTGAGGCGAGAAAAATATGGCACGGTTTCAAGATCACATCCACAGCTTTGTCAGTCCTAATGCTTGGGAAAACATTTGCTGATTCATCATCGGAACACTGCAATGGCTTCTGCATAAAAGTATGTTCACCTTATCAGACCCGAACTCCATGCAGGTCAGAGCAATTGTATCCAAAATTAATACAATGATGTGAAATTCTTCTTCATCCAACCTTGATCTTTAATGAAAATATTAAGTTTAGTGTGTAAATTTTGCAATAGTCACTCATATTTAAGGTCTTTATCATTTGTAGACTCCATAATGACCAACAGAACTATGCAAGTGAAAATGCAAACAGATAATGCTGGAAGTAACCAGCAGTTAGGCCAGCATCTGTGGAGAGGGAAACCCATTCTTTCAGTAATATGCACAGATGCTGCCTGAACCACTGAGTGTTTTCAGCATGTTGTTTTTATTTGCAGTATTTCACTCTTGCAATAAGCAGAATGAATGCTGTTCAGCTCAACCAAAGTCTGATGTTAATGAAAATAGAAAATAGGTGCTCTGTTTAGCCTCTTCATTGAAGAACTTGAGAATGAAACATATGGGATGTGTGGAGAAATCAAATGGAGAACGAATCAATCCTTTAACTCTTCATTACAACTGTATCATACG
Organism: Pristis pectinata; assembly: GCF_009764475.1. Lineage (NCBI taxonomy): Eukaryota > Metazoa > Chordata > Chondrichthyes > Rhinopristiformes > Pristidae > Pristis > Pristis pectinata. Next base: position 26,842,555 of record NC_067434.1, read on the forward strand.
CTTCTAAAAGCAAAAAACTGCAGATGCTAAAAATCTGAAATAAAAATAGAAAATGCTGATGTTACTCAGCAGGTCAGTGATCCTTCCGATAAAAGATCACCAACCTGAAACATTACAATCTGTTTCCCTCTGCAGATGCTGAGTTTCTTCTGATTTTTCTGCTTTTACATCATGCTCATACTATTTCAAAATCTTCCAGTAGTTAATATTTGGTACAGTTTATGACATTTCTTGAGCTAACCATTCAGGACAGGAGGCATTCATCTAAGCCTACTTTTGCTGGCTGGACTGAATTTAACAGAAAGGTACACAAACTTATTGTATTCACACCAAGGTCAACTGTAAAAAAAAAGCTAACATACACGGATGTTAATTCAGCTGTTTTAAAAAAATCCCACATCAGGCTTTCTCCAAAATACTTGCAATTCAATTTGGCTCTGGTTCCACTCTCATCATTCATCTAAGTATAACGTACTTGGACGTACTCACATGCCGTGTCAAAGTAACCCACGGATATTATAAATAAAATCTGAGTGATTTGGACAGCTACTTGACGTACACATGAATTCCAACCATACATAACGAGATGCAATTTTCTACATTTGGGGAATTTAAATGTTACATAATTTTGCTACATCAAACACAAAGCATTTTAAAATACATAAGTTAATCACATCTGCATGGAGCATGCCAGACATTTCACGTGGAACTACCTTCAATCTGATTTTATTCATGAAAACAGCAGGCTTCATTATTGTTAACTTATACATAGGCCTAAGTTTTCCAATAGTAGGTAAAAGTCAGCACTAATCATTGTACAAATAGTATGCAATACATTATTAAAACTGGAGTGAAAGACAACAAGGATTAAAACAGATAACTCTGGAAATGTGACTATCCTAATGTACGATTAGCCCATGTCCACTGACTGCAAGATAGCCAGCATGCCAGTTTAGTGATGTCTGCCCATTTCAACAACTTTATCATGGATTCAGTGCTAATTGCACTGATTTGATGCATCAGTAGGGGTCTAACACCAAGTGACTTGATTCATTTGAAGCATATCTGCAATGCTCAAAACTCATGCATTAAATGGTGATATTTTGTGGCTGGAGCAATACAGGCAATTGGAAATGAATTTTACCTCAGAACAAGAAAGTGGGTACAAATGCTATACTGGACGCCATGGATGAGCAAAGAAGGATGTGTTATGTATCTGCAGAGGGCCAGACGACCCTCCGGATGCATGGTTAGAAGGCTGATGGTTACAGAGGCAACTGCCAGGACTCAAGCCCCAAGGAGCTGGTGCTACATGCAAGTACAATGACCTCAGGTGGTCAGGATTAGTAAATGCATCTTCCAGAGTTGTGTCTCAGCAACTGCACAAGCCTCAGACAATTCACCACAGCTCTGCAGCTCACTTTAACAATCTCTGTAAATGAGATTCATACCTAAAATTCATATGCATTACAACACTTCCATGTACTTCAAAATGCTGCAAGGTATCATATGATTAGGAATAGTCAGCATGGCTTTGTCAAGAGCAGGTCCTGCCTTATGAGCCTGATTGAATTTTTTGAGGTGGTGACTAAACACATTGATGAAGGGAGGGCAGTAGATGTAGTGTATATGGATTTCAGCAAGGCATTTGATAAGGTACCCCATACAAGGCTTATTGAGAAAGTAAGGAGGCATGGGATCCAAGGGGACATTGCAGTGTGGATCCAGAACTGGCTTGCCCACAGAAGGCAAAGAGTGGTTATTGACGGGTCATATTCTGCATGGAGGTTGGTGAACAGTGGTGTGCCTCAGGAATCTGTTCTGGGACCCTTACTCTTTGTGATTTTTATAAATGACCTGGATGAGGAAGTGGAGGGATGGGTTAGTAAGTTTGCTGATGACACAAAGGTTGGAGATGTTGTGGATAGTGTGGACGGTTGTCAGAGGTTACAGCGGGACATAGATAGGATGCAAAACTGGGCTGAGAAGTGGCAGATGGAGTTCAACTCAGATAAGTGTGAAGTGGTTCATTTTGGTAGGTCAAATATGATGGCAGAGTATAGTATTAATAGTAAGACTCTTGGCAGTGTGGAGGATCTGAGGGATCTTGGGGTCCGAGTCCATAGGACGCTCAAATCAGCTGCACAGGTTGACTCTGTGGTTAAGGCGGCATATGGTGTATTGTCCTTCATCAATCGTGGAATTGAATTTAGGAGCCGAGAGGTAACGTTGCAGCTATATAGGACCCTGGTCAGACCCCACTTGGAGTACTGTGCTCAGTTCTGGTCACCTCACTACAGGAAGGATGTGGAAGCTATAGAAAGGGTGCAGAAGAGATTTACAAGGATGTTGTCTGGATTGGGGAGCATGCCTTACGAAAACAGGTAGAGTGAACTCGGCCTTTTCTCCTTGGAGCAACGGAGGATGAGAGATGACCTAATAGAGGTGTATAAGATTATAAGAGGCATTGATCATGTGGATAGTCAGAGGCTTTTTCCCAGGGCTGAAATGGTTGCCACAAGAGGACACAGGTTTAAGGTGCTGGGGAGTAGGTACAGAGGAGATGTGAGGGTGTAGTGTAAAAGTCATGGCTGTCATGTGACCGTGACAACACTGACCCCTCTGGCTGGGATGACACCATTGAGCACATGGCCGAAAGTGACACCACTGTCAATCAAGGTTTGGCTCCACCCCTTTAGGTAAACACCTTTGTCCTTGCTGGACCACCCAGCCCCCCAGCAGCATAAAAGTGCTGCATGTTTGGTTTTCTTGCTCTCTGTCTTCGAGGATGTTGAGGTAAGCTGTGCACTACTTCAGGGCAGTTAGTTAAGGACTCCCGAGACCAAGGAGCCAACATTTGTCCAGAATATCAGGGTGTTCAAACATTGTATTGTTTATTCCTTGATCATTTGTACCCAGTTATTTTATGTGTGTGTGTGTGTGTGTGCACGGCGCACACCTCATCCCCTGTTGTGATTCCCTTCATGTTCGTGACCTCCTGCTTGAGAGTGTGCGAGTGTGCATTTGTTCCTTTCCATTCTGTTCCTGCGTCTGTCTTTGTAAATAAAAATTCTCCTTTTTGAAGTACAAAGACTGTGTGTCCAGATCTCCATCTTTAAGATCCAAAAGAATCTTTCTCACAACACAGGGGTAAGTTTTTTTACTCAGAGTGGTGAGTGCATGGCAACGGTGGTGGAGGCAGATACGATAGGGTCTTTTAAGAGACTTTTGGATCGGTACCTGGAGCTCAGAAAAATAGAGGGCTATGGGTAAGCCTAGTAATTTCTAAGGTAGGGACATGTTCGGCACAACTTTGTGGGCCAAAGGGCCTGTATTGTGCTGTAGGCTTTCTATGTTCCTATGTTACAAAGTGCAGCTTGGACAGACTGCTGTTTAAGCCACATTGGTCAACACTAAAAGCCTTGTGCAAGAAAAGGTGATGCACAATTGATGCCTGGAAAAGAGGATTCATTCTTCCAAAGTTGCCATGCAGTCAGCGTTCTTCATTTTGCTGCCACCCTGTCAACTGAACATATGCCAAGATGTTGCAGTCCATGGCTGTTTTTTTATATAGTAGTAACTTTGATTTGTTGTACTAGTTTTGAATCAAATTAAAGGCATTTAAAAATATTTTTAAGGTGGCTTTAATAAGTTATTGTTCTTAAACCCAATTTCACACTTCCCATTTTTTGAATATTTTAGTTTGTAAATACATAGTCCTGATGATCTACTTAACTGAATTCTGACCTGGTGAAACATGAACTCAGTCTCTGGATTGTCAGCTTGGACTGCAGAAACTTAATTACTCTGCCACCTTTTGGAATGTCAGGTGGACTTAAAAAGCATTCCAAATGCTTGACAGATTGTTAGATGGTAAATGTGTGGACACTGTTTCGCCATCTGGCAAAGATTTTACCAGCAACAACCCAATTACATTGCACAAAGCCTTGCTGTTTGAAGCCAGGATGATCTTGGGCAGCATGTTAGGTCTTTGGGATCAGATAGGCCTGAAGCAATTGAATATCCAAGCAGCAAGTGAAGGTGTAGGCCTCAAAGGGTAAGGCAAATGAAGAACTGGGAATGTGGCTACTGGAATTACACTCAGCTGAGTCCTTCATAGCAAGCCTGGATAAAAAGTGGTTGCTCTTCCTCCTCCTTATGCTCACTATCCTTAGTAATTTTCCATTTATCTGGTGGCATAAGCTGAGCCCTCATGATGCCAAGACTGATAGTATGTGCTTTATAAGACTGTAAATCTGGATTTCAATTCTGTGTTGTAGGTACAGAGTCTTTCCAAATGTCACTTAAAATAATTTGACTTGGTATCTTTCAAAACATTGAACATAACAGCACAGTATAGGCCCTCCTGCCCACAATGTTGTGCCAACACTTTATCCTGCTCTGAGAACTACCTAACCCTTCCCTCCGACATAGCCCTCCATTTCTCTATCATTCATGTGCCTATCTAAGGGTCTCTTAAATGTCCCTAATTTATCTGCCTCCACCACCTCTGCCGGCAGTGTGTTCCACATATCCACCACTCTCTGTGTAAAAAAAAACTTACCTCTGACATACCCCCTATATCTCCTCCAATAACCTTAAAATTATGTCCCTCGTGTTAGCCATTTTCACCCTGGGAAAACGTCTCTGACTGGCCACTCGATCTATGCCTCTTACCATCTTGTACAGCTCTATCAAGTCCCCTCTCATCCTCCTTCTCTCCAAAGAGATAAGCCCTAGCTCACTCAACCTATCCTCAGAAGACATGCTCTCCAATCCAGGTAGCATCCTGATAAATCTCCTCTGCACCTTCTCCAAAGCTTCCACATCCTTCCTATAAGGAAGCAACCAGAACTGAACACAATACTCCAAGTGTGGTCTAACCAGAGTTTTATAGAGCTGCAACATTACCTTGCAGCTCTTGAACTCAATACTCTGACTAATGAAGACCAACACAGCATATGCCTTCTTAACAACTCTATCAACCTGTGCAGCAACCTTGAGGGATCTATGGATGTGGACCCCAAGATCCTTCTGTCCCTCAACACTGCTGAGTCCTGCCATTAACCTTGTATTCCGCCTTCAAATTCGATCTTCCAAAGTGTATCACTTCACACTCCTCTACACTACCCACAACACCACCAACCTTTGTGTCATCTGCAGGCACGGTAGTGTCGCAGTTAGCGTAATGCTTTACAGTGCCAGCGACTTGGGTTCAATTCCGGCCACTGTCTATAAGGGGTTTGTACGTTCTCCCCATGTCTGTGTGGGTTTCCTCTGGGTGCTCCAGTTTCCTCCCACATTCCAAAGACTTATGGGTTAGGAAGTTGTGCGCATGCTATGTTGGTGCTGGAAACGTGGCGACACTTGCGAGCTGCCCCCAGGACACTCTATGCAAAAGATGCATTTCACTGTGTGTTTTGATGTACATGTGACTAATGAAGGTATCTTATCTTAAACTTGCTAACCCACCCTTCCACATCCTCATCCAAGTCATTTATAAAAATCACAAAGAGCAGGGGTCCCAGAACAGATCCCTGCTGAACACCACTGGTCACTGACCTCCAGGCAGAATATGCTCCATCTACAATCACCATCTGCCTTTTATGGGCGAGCCAATTCTGAATCCACACAGCCAAGTTTCCCTGGATCCCATGCCTCCTGACTTTCTGAATGAGCCTTCCATGAGTAACCTTATCAAAAGCCTTACTAAAATCCATGTACACCACATCCACTGCTCTACCTTCATCAATGTGCTTTGTCACATCCTCAAAGAAGTCAATCAGGCTCGTGAGGCATGACCTGCCTCTCACAAAGCCATGCTGACTGTCCCTAATCAGCCTATGCTTCTCCAAATGCCCATAAATCCTGGCTCTAAGAATCTTCTCTGGTAATTTGCCCACCACTGAAGTAAAACTCTCTGGTCTGTAATTCCCAGGGTTATCCCTACTCCCTTTTATGAACAAAGGAACAACATTTGCCACCTTCCAATCATCTAGCACTACTCCTGTAGGCAGTGAGGACGCAAAGATCATCGCCAAAAGCACAGCAATCTCTTCTCTCGTTTCCCATAATAACCTTGGATATATCTCATCCAGCCCCGGTGACTTATCTATCCCAATGTTTTTCAAAAGCTCCAGCATATCCTCTTTCTTCATGTCGACATGCTCTGGTGTATCAGCCTCACAAACGTCAAGGTCTCCCTCTCTGGTGAATACTGCAGCAAAGTATTCATTAAGGACATCCCCTACCTCTTCCAACTCCAGGCACATTTCCTCTTTTATCCCTGATCAGTCCTACCCTTACTCTAGTCATCCTCCTATTCTTCATATAGGTGTAGAACGCCTTGGGGTTTTCCTTAATCCTACTCGCCAAGGCCTTCCCATGCCCCCTTCTAACTCTCCTGTCCATTCTTAAGCTCCCTCCTGGCTACCTCATAACTCTCCAGAGCCCTGTCTGATCCATGCTTTCTAAACCTCAGGTAAGCTTCTTTCTTCCTCTTGACAAGATATTTTACGTCTCTTATCAACCACGGTTCCTTCACTCTACCATCCTTACCCTGCCTCAAAGGGACAAACCTATCCAGAACCCCATGCAAGTACTCCCTAAACAACCTCCACACTTCTGTTGTGCACTTTCCCAAGGACATCCATTTCCAATTTATACTCCCAAGTTCCTGCCTAATAACATCATAATTCCTCCTCTCACAATTAAATCCTTTCCCATATCGTCTCCTCCTATCCCTCTCCAAGGCTATGGTAAAGGTCAAGGAGTTATGGTCACTGTCTCCAAAATGCTCTTCCACCAAGAGATTTCATTGCCTAGTACCAGGTCCAGTATGGCCTCTCCTCGAGTTGGCCTGTCCACATACCGTGTCAGGAATCCTTCCTGGACACTTCTAACAAACTCTGCCCCATCTATCCCCTTTACACTAAGGAGGTGCCAATCAATATTAGGGAAGTTGAAATCACCCATGACAACAACCCTGTTATATTTGCATCTTTTCAAAATCTGCCTCCCGATCTGCTCCTCAGTGTCTCTGCTGCTATTGGGGGGGTGTGGGGAGGGAAGGAGGTGTCTGTAGAATACTCCCAATAGAGTGATATCGCTCCCTTCCTGTTTCTGATTTCCACCCACACTGACTCAGTAGACAGTCCCTCCAGGACGTCATCCCTTTCTACAGTTGTGATTCTGTCCCTGATCAGCAAAGCCACTCCCCCACCTCTTTTACCTCCATCCCTGTCCCTGTCATTCCTGTCCTTGTGACAGCCAAGTCTCTGTAATGGCCACAATGTCGTAGTTCCATGTATTTACCCACACTCTAAGTTCATCACTCCTGTTCCTGATACTTCTCGCATTAAGGTAGACACACTTCAGCCCATTCAACTGGCTGCAGTTCTGCTCTTTCAACTGCCTATCCTTCATCACAGTCTTTCCACGCGCTGCATCTACTTGTACACTAAATGCACCAACCTCTAATCGATAACTCAGGTTCCCATCCCCTTGCCAAACTGGTTTAAATCCTCCCCAACAGCTCCAGCATACCTGCCCGCAAGAATATTGGTCCCCCTCCAGTTCAGGTGTAACACGTCCCTTTTGTACAGGTTGTACCTTCCCCAGAAGAGATTCCAATGATCCACAATTCTGAAACCCTGCACCAACTCCTCAGCCACACATTCATCTGTCAAATCAACCTATTCTTACCCTCACTGGCATGTGGCACAGGCAGCAATCCAGAGATTACTACCCTTGAGGTCCTGCTTTTCAGCTTCCTACCCAGCTCCCTATATTCCCTCTTCAGGACCTCATCTCTTTTCCATGACTCTGGCTGTTCGCCCTCCCCCTTCAGAATGCTGTGGAGCCGATCCGAGACGTCCCAGACCCTGGTACCTGGGAAGCAACATACCATTCAGGAGTCTCTTTCACATCTACAGAATCTCCTGTCTGCCCCCCCCCCCCTTACCATTGAATCCCCTATCATTCTTCTCCCTATCATTCTTCTCCCTATCATTCTTCTCCCCCCTTCCCTTCTGTGCCACCCTAACCCTAACCCTAACCCTAAGGCATGGGCTGTAGATACCATTTTTCTCCCCCTACAGCCCCCACTTTCTCTATACCAATTGGAAGAAGAAAAATTGTTAAACTTAATCTCTTTAGCATGATTTTGTTGAATGCAATTGTGTTGCACTTGTGCTTCTCAGCAAACAAAGATGTTTGAACAGAATACTTTGATAAAGGGCATGGATCTATTATATTGTATTTATTCATAATGTAACTAAAATTAAGAAATATAAATCACAAGAAACTGCCTGTGTGATTTGTAACCCAGGCCATAGAACTGGACAAAAGAGAACGCAGATGCTGGAATCTGGAACAAAAAAACAGAATGCTGGAAGAACTCAGCGGGTCTCTGGAGACAAAAGGTGTAAGTCAACATTTCAGGTCAAGACCCTGCATCAAGACTGAGAGGGAAAAGGAAAGATTACCAGTACGTAGCAGTACGAGCACAAGGGAGGAGTGGTACAGACTGGTAGGTGATAGGTGGAACCAGATTGGGAGGGCTGATGGAACCAGGAGGGGGAGGGAGAGGGGATGGGGAAGCGAACAAAGGGAGAAGAAACGTAGCTGGAAGATGAGTGTGTACAGGAGGAGAATGAAGGGGATGTGGGTCATCTGAAATTAGAAAATACAATGTACATACCATTGAGTAGCTTGCAACATAATGATATGAACACTGAACTTCCCAATTTCAGGTAACCCATGCCCCCTTTGCTCTCCTACACACACTCACTTGACTACCTACGTTTCTTCTCCCTTTGTTCACCTTTCCCGTCCCCATCCAGTTCCATCTGTCCCTCCCCCTCACACATCTGGTTCCATCCATCAGCCTCCGTGCAATTCCTCTTCGTATTGCTAACCTTTCCTCTTCCTTCTCAGTCCTGACGCAGGGTCTTGATACGAAATGTCGACATATACCTTTTGCCTCCATGGTTGCTGTTTGACCCACTGAGTTCTTCCAGAGTTCTGTTTTTTGTTCCTAGATATAGAGTTTATTTTACCAGTCAAATAAAAAGGTCTCACCTGGAGCGATAAATGTCGAGCTTGCTTGAACATTTCCAAGTCCTCTTCTGTCACATTATCTTGATGGCAGGCTACACTTTCATCTGTGCTTTCCTTTTTGATATTTTTTGTTTCTTTGTCTGCAGTTCACCAAAGCAGCAAAGGAAAAATGATCACATACACAAGTAAAATCCAGCATCACACAAATTTAATGATATTCTCTGTAAACAATTCCTTAAATAGCTCACAACTGAAGCTTTGTTACTCTGGCGTGGTAAATCAGCATTCTCCATCTAACAATCCTAAGTACCAATGATCACACAAATAAATATGACATACAGGCAAGGCAGGCGGAGGCAGAGAAGCACTTGTTTTATTGCTGAGATCCAGCAAGGCTGGTTACCTTATGCAAAGAAATAAAGCAAACAAAAACTGAGTGAAATACACAGTAGCAGATCTACCATTCAACAGTTATTTTTCACTTTAAGAGACTGGAAGCAAATAATCTAAATGGTTGCACCACTGTGTAGAAATGGCTAGAAGAATGACTGGGATTGTCACACAATTCTACAGAGATTTGGGAGGCTACACAGCCTTTTGGGATTCTCACTACTACAATAGAAACAAATTAAAATGTTTGATCTCTGATGCAAGTTTATTTTGGAAAATACCAAGATATTTATTAGCATCAGAGAAAGGGACAAGATAGTTTGTTTAGTTAACATTCCTACAAAAGAAGAAACAAGAGAAGATTCTAAGTGCTATGAGACAAAAGAGCATGAAATGTTATTGGACAGGTTGGAGGTTGGTTCGGACCTTTGCTTACCATCATCCTGATCACGTTTAATCCTTCCATGTGCCAAGCTCCCTATACCTGCTGAGGGGGTCCCCATTTGAGGGGTCACACTATATTTGGTGCTTTACAAGGAAAGAAGTTTGTCGCAAGTGAGCAATTGATTTCAATTAGCATGCTCTGGAAGCCCTCCATCCGTGGGAAAAGGAACATAAAGTTACTATTTATACCCCATTTCTTTTTATGGAAATATGGATAAACTTCTGGTATGGGAGTCAACTCAGTGGTGCATGACTGTTTGGTCCCTTCTAATGAGACTCCATGAGTGGTGCAAATATGAGATAGCCCATCAATGAGATCTTTTTAGATGGCTAATATTAGGAAGACTGTTGAGTGAGAGTGCATTAGGCTGACTGGAAGAAGTTTGAGGGGAGTTAGAGGTGTACATGTCAGACTTGTGTGAACCAGGGCTTTGATAGAAAGCAGTTAAATTTTGAGTAATGCTTGCAGATCACATGCTAGATTTAGAAATGGCTAATTGCTTCAGAGTGCAGTCTTTTTCAACAAATAGCATTTGGAGAAGTCTACTATTTAACCTTGTGCCTTTTGGCAAAAGGTGAGGGCATAAAAAATTTACTTTGCCTATCAGTGAGACCGACTGTTGTTTGGTTAAATGTGAATGTGTAGGTAATAGCACCAGCCAGGGTTGGGTCTTTATGAATCAATCTGCTGCTCGAGTCCTTCTGAGGTAGTAGAGTGGTAGAGATTTTAGTCTTTTGACCCCTACCAGGTGACCACCTTCCTGTGTCCACTGTCAAGGATCCTCCATCACTGTCCGCAGATCTGTGGAAAAGTGCAAAGTACATCATTAATGGTATGAAGAACATACATTATTTTCAGGACTACATGCAAAATTAGTACATTTACATGAGAGAGAAAAATAAATGGAAATAGTGCATTTACAAATGCAGAATTCACAAATTCACTGCCAAATTGCATCTTTATTTGATGTGACTAACCTTTGTTTTCCTAGATAATTTCTACTTCATGTCATATTTCCACCTCATTTACATTCCTACACTTCAAACCATTCACCACAGAGTGGGATAGAGCTACCACTTCAAGGTCATTGGCAATGTAATTAGCCATTATAAAATGCAAGAATTTAATATGCACAATTTGCTCTTCCCCAGAAGGATATGCCCCTCCAACTTCTTGCATCACCTGGCTAAAACCACCTAGCAAAAATTCAAAAATTTTAGAAGGAAAGTAAAATTGTACACCATTAATGGTATGAAGAATATACATTATTTGCAGGATTATATGCAAAATTAGGAATGCAAAAACAAGTAAAATTGCATTTTACTCAACACTTCGTAGTGTAGTGTTCTTCACCATGCTGCCTGGCACCAATACTACACACCCTACTTCTAAAGAATTTTAATACAAGTGATTCAGCATCTCAACACACAGGCACCTGCCAATGTCAGGAAATTTATTAAATACAAGATAAAAACCTGACTATTCTCACTGACATCACAATTATTCACACATTCCTTGTATTTGGATATTGCATTTACTCACACAAGTCTTGGAATTCTCAACTCAGGTTCAGTAAAATTTACAAATGACAACATTAAATTATGTAACACTGCAAGTTTCTTATAAATGTAATTGACTGTGATGCTGTTGGTGCAAATTGGCAGATACCTAGTTTCTATTTTTTCCCCAAAAGTGCCTCATAACGAGCTGCAATGAAAGGGACAATTCTGATAATTGGTGATTGACCGGAAAGGTAAAAGATCAGAAGCCAAATGCAACTATCCTAGTTGGTTGATTTAATTGTGTGCTTTCAAGTAGATTCCCTTAGAATAATACTTAACAGGATGGTGCATCTGCATTTTCAAAATCTGCATGTTGTATGCCTCAGTTACAATTACTTAGGCTTTACAAAGTCTAAGTGGTAAATCACATTATGCCATATCTTGATAAAGTTGGAGCAAATTAATGAGCTGCAAGCAGCCTGTAAAACTGGTGTAGCTGAGATTAATCAAAGATAAAAAGAACGTTAGGGTGCTTTGCCAGAAGCATGGAGCAAAATCCAAAATACAGAATAGCTTCTTAATTTACCCATATCAGGCTAGAATGATCTGACTGGGTTCATTCATGAGGTACATCATGGCATCAGAGAGTTCTGAAAGAGGTAGCTGAAGAGATTGTGGAGGCATTAGTTGTGTTCTTTCAAGAATCACGGAGTCAGGGACGGTCCAAGAGGACTGGAAAATCGCAAATATAACACCCCTTTTTAAGGAGGAGGGAGGCAAAAGGCAGGAAATTATAGGTCAGTTAGCCTGATCTCGGTGGTTGGTAAGATTTTGGAGTCCATTACTAAGGATGAAATTTCAGAGTTATTGGAGGTACATGATAAAATAGGGCAAAGTCAGCACGATTACATTAAGGAGAGATCTTGCCTGACAAATCTTTTAGAATTCTTTGAGAAAGTAACAAGCAGATTAGACAAAGGAGTCAGTGGATGTTATTGACTTGGATTTTCAAAAGGCTTTTGATAAGGTGCTGCATACAGGCTGCTAAACAAGAAAAGCTCATAGTGTTAAGAGTCAAAGCACCAACATGGATAGAAGATTGGCTGACTGGCAGAAGGCAAAGAGTGAAGATAAAGGGGTCCTTTTCAGGATGGCTGCCAGTTCCACAGGGGTCAGTGTTGGGACCACAACTTTTCACTTTATACATTAATGATCTGGAAGAAGGAACTGATGGCATTGTGGCCAAGTTTGCAGACAATACCAAGATAGATGGAAGGACAGGTAGTGTTGCGGAGGCAGGGAGTCTGCAGAAGAACTTGGATAGGTTGGGAGAGTGGGCAAAGATGTGGCAGATGGAATACAGTGTTGGGAAGTATGGGGTATACACCTTGGTAGGAAGAATAAAGGTGTAGACTATTTTCTAGATGGGGAAAGAATTTAAAAAATTGGAGGTGTAAAGGGACTTAGGAGTTCTAGTTCAAGGTTCCCTTAAGGTTAACTTGCAGGCTGAGTTGGTAGCAAGGAAAGCAAATGCATTCATAGAATCTTACAGCATGGAAACAGGCCCTACAGCCCAACTCATCCATGCCAACTATTTCAAGAGGATGAGAATACAAAAGCAAGGATGTACTGATGAGGCTTTATAAGGCATTGGTCAGACCGCATTTGGAATACTGTGAGCAATTTTGGGCCCAGAATCTAAGGAAAGATGTGCTGGCCCTAGAAAGGGTCCAGAGGAGGTTCACAAGAATGATTCCGGGAATGAAAGCCTTAACGTATGAGGAGCATTCAATGTCTCTGGGCCTGTACTTGATGGAGTTCAGAAGGATGAGGGGGGAATCTCATTGAAACCTACTGAATTCTGAAAGGCCTGGATAGAGTGGACGTGGAGAAGATCCTTCCATTAGTAGCAGAGTCTAGGCACAGCCTCAGAATAAAGGGATATCCCTTTAGAACTGAGATGAGGAAGAATTTTTTCAGCCAGAGGGTGGTGAATCTGTGGAATTCGTCCTCCACAGCCCTTTGTGGTAATTAATCATTGGGTGTATTTAAGGCAGGGTTTGATAGGTTCTTGACTGGTAAAGGGTTAAGGGTTACAGGCAGAAGATAGGAGAATGCAGTTGAAAATAAATCAGCCATGATTGAATGGCGGAGCAGATTGATGGGCTGAATGGACAATACTGCTCCTGTATGTTATCATCTTATGGATACAAATGACAAATATAAAGGACTCAAGCAGGGGTCACCATTAGATGAAGAAAGCCATAGCAAATTAAGATCTTCTTGAGTCAAATTAGTGCGAATGGATTTGCAAGTTTTAATCAGTAACAGTGTAATGTTGGGGAATGAAGGACAAGACGACATACCCTTCAGATTAGAAAGTCATAAAGTAACTGGAAGTTTAGAAGAAATTACAAGCAAAATTCTATTTCAGGCAGGGAAAGGAGTGACATACACCACATGGAGACAGATGGGATTAGTTTGGTTTGAGATCATGGTTGGCACAGACATCATGGACCGAAGGACCCATTCCTGTGCTGTACTGTTCTGTTCTATAAATTAAAGACAATGATTATTCTGTTTAGTTAATCTACTATACTCTTTTTTTTGGATGATTTCTTATTTATAGAATACCGGTAACTATAAAACAATATCATGATTGACAGGTTTGGGAACTGGAGTCTGAGAATAAGAGAAGCCTGCTTGTTGCATCAAACCAACAAGTGGATTGTTTTAACTTAAGCTGATTGACTTTTGTTCAGTTTTACAGATTATATTCTTAATTATACTGTGTAAAGAAATAAAAATAAAAATTACTCAACGTGTTACATTACAAATACAAAAGGATCTCAACTACCTTTTCAGACAAAAGTGATTTGAAAAATTGTTATAAATCAAAAGTATAACAGCAAAACATTTCACGTGAACCAATGCCATCATGATGCTGGCCAGTGTAAGAAGAATAACAAAATTGCTCTCTTTGCACAAATACTGTGTCTCAGTTTCAAATCAGCTCATATTCCATTCCATGCTACTTTCTGCTGCATATCAAACATATCTTCACTGGCACACATATCTCTTTCCCTAATCCTTTACACTTAACTAGCTTACCCCCCCCATCCCCCCTTCAAAACACTGCATGATCAATCCTTCACCTCCGGTGTTTTATGCACAACCACTCCACATGGACCACCAGTGACAGAGACATCAGCACCCTTGGCCAGACTTTGAAAGTTTTTTTTAAAATGTCTTTTCAAAACCATCTTCTCAACTGAACAATCAGTCACCACAACTATCTTTCACTCCAAGGTTTAGTCTTTGTTTTGTCCTATATTATTGAAATACATGCTTATACCTAATTTGCTGATTTCATCTGACTTAGTAATAATTAATTTACCAAGGCACTGTCTCCCAAATGAGTAGCTCTAAACTGCATTTTTTTCGACAATCTCTTCAGCAAGCTTGTAAAGGGAGACAGCCTTGATTCCTGTGATCAGATTTTTATTTTACTTGCTTGGAAACATTATTTCAACAGATGTTTAGAATGTTTTTATGTAACTTTATAGATAACATATAAATATCAGAAATTTATGTGATATTGTGGCTCTAGTTGTGGTTCACTAGCTTATACAATTTGGGCCAAAGCTCCTGGCAACGTGCGTGTACATATTTCAAGGATATATTTCTTGGAAGCTAGTAAGCAGTCAGGCACAATGAGTCATGTTTTTCAAATCACTCTCAGAAGTTCTTAATGATTTCAAGTGCAGAGCATTCAGTTATTAAAGATTGTCGTACAGTGAAAAATTCAATGTAGTGAACTATGTATTTCAAGTAGAATTTCAGGTAGGTGTGTGTACAGGGGGATGGGGAACACTGATACTAAATCCACCTATTCAGATGATAAGTGAAATGGAATCTGCTGGTTCACAAGAAAAATGTCAATATTGAACTCAAAGATCAGTTTAGTTGAAGGTTGGGATCATTCTCTGATTAATCTACCCTAGCTTGTGTGTATAATGGATAAGATGTTTCCCTGAAGCGTGCTATGAAGAAGAGTGAATGAGTGAATGTTGGTACAGTGTTTGCTTCAACTACAAGAGGGCAAGATCCATCAACTTTGACATTAAAGTGTATTTTCAAGTCCTTCTACCCAGTTTGACTGAAGTCAATTCTTGAACATTGGAGAAACTGTCTGCACTCAATACTTCACTGACAAAGTGACAAAGACTTTTGAGGACAGGAATCACGAAACAGATCTTTCAATTCCGCAAGGAAGGTTTTAAACCAAAAAAACTTTTTTCATTCAAGGATCCTTATTCACCTAAGAGAAAGAAAAACAGAACATTCTGGTAGACTCAGTAGATCAGGCAGCCTTTGACCTGAAATATTAACTGTTTCTCTTTCCACAGATGCTGCCTGGCCTGCTGAGCGTTTCCTGCATTTTCTATTTACTTTCAAGTTTCCAGAACCTGCAGTTTTTTTGAACTTTATTCACTCAAACTGTTTAATGTATAGAGATGCAGCAACAGTAGATAACCACAGGAAACAGGCCAGAGGTGCTTTGGTTGTGGTTGTATTCTGCAACATCTGAAGTGGTGGAGTGAAGCCCTTAAATTAGAGTAACCTAAAGTTCCACAATAATAATATTAGACAAATTCACAACATCAACTAAACAAAATCAGAAAGGAATTAGGTTCAATCCACAGTTTAAGTTCATTGATCTAGGTGGC
Source organism: Pristis pectinata (assembly GCF_009764475.1). Taxonomy (NCBI): domain Eukaryota; kingdom Metazoa; phylum Chordata; class Chondrichthyes; order Rhinopristiformes; family Pristidae; genus Pristis; species Pristis pectinata. The sequence goes on from NC_067434.1 coordinate 26,858,682, forward strand.
TATGATGAATGGCCATTCTTAGATTCCTGCCGTTTACTGTTCAGCAGCATCCTGCTGGAATACATGGCAACTAATAACAGGATCAGGTCCCGTTGCATGACAAATGATTATGATCAAACAAGTGTTATCAAAGCCTGACCAAATAATGAAGGCAAATATGATGGTGTACATCACCCCCATTTTTCCTAGGGCTAAAGTGTGGATCCACCACAGGAAAATGGAAAGTACAGATCATAGGGAGAGAAATAAAGCAGGACAGTCAAATACAGTACTTAAAGACGTACACAAAACAAGTACAAATTGCATAACCTATTAAAAAGGGCAGCACAGTGGCATAGCAGGTAATGTTGCTGCCTCACAGTTCCAGTGACTCAACAGTTTGGGGTCTGTGTGGAGTTTGCATGTTCTCCCTGTGACCATGTGGTTATCACATGCATGCTCTGGCTTCCTCCTACGTCCCAAAGTCATGCTGGTTGTGAGGTTAGTTCAGAAACTGTACATTACCCCTGGTGTGGGTAGGTGGAAGGACAATCGGGTGGGGGGGGGGGGGGGGCTGCAGATTGATGGGCATGTAAATGAGACTAGGTTAGAGGAAATGGGGATAGGATTGCTCCGAGAGGCAGCATGGACGCAATGTGCAAATGGTCTCTGTATTGTAAGTAAAAATGAGAACATAAATATTGGAATTAAACATAAAACATTCTCGTGTTTGCCAAAATCCAACTAGTTAATGTAGAAAAATACAAAGACATGGACAAGGTTATGAAATTGCAAAGTTCCAAACAAAACTGAACAACATAGGTAAAATATAGATTATCATTATAGCTACTGAATGGGTTTGTTGTTGTATTTGGGAACTGTAATAACATTCCTGCATCACCAACAAATGAGTGCTTTAATAATAAAATTCCCTTGAGTTGACAGTATTCAAAAAGCCAGCATAATGCTGTTAAGCATCACTATTACAGAATTCCTTGGAAACTGGAATGATGGAAAGGGTCAAGTGTCAGAATTTACTAAGCTTGATAGATACATGACATCTATCTCATGACAGGCTAATGGTCCACTTTAATCCTGTATGTTACCATTGTTCCAGAATCTTTAACTTCAACCAGGTATAGGAAGGAGTATGGTTTAATGAGAGACTTCAGTAATGAGATAGATGTTTTAATTTTTACTGCTGTTTAATATTTATTGATAATTTTGAAAGATCACAAGACAAAAGAGCAGAAGTAGGCCATTTGGCCCATCAAGTCTGCTCCGCTACCTCACCGTGAGCTAAATTATTCCCATCTAGCCCCGATTCCCGGTCTTTCCCCCATATCCCTTGATACCTTGACTAATTAGATACTTATCACTCTCCTCCTTAAACACCCTCAATGATCAGGCCTCCACAGCTGTATGTGGCAATGAATTCCATATATCAACGACGCTCTCGCTAAAGAAAGTTCTTCTCATTTCTGTTCTAAATGGGTACCCTCTAATTCTAAGACTGTGCCCTCTAGTCCTGGACTCACCCACCAAGGGAAACAACTTAGCCACATCTACTCTGTCCATTCCTTTTAACACTCAAAATGTTTCTATGAGGTCCACTCTCATTCCTCTATAGTCCAATGAGTACAGTCCAAGATCCGACAATCGCTCATCGTATGTAAGCCCTTTCATTCCTGTAATCATCCTCGCAAATCTTCTCTGAACCCTCTCCAACATCGGTACATCCTTCCTAAGATAAGGGGCCCAAAACTGCACGCAGTATTCCAAATGAGGTCTCACCAGTGCCACACAGAGCCTCATCAACACATCCTTAATTTTATATGTTATACCTCTCGAAATGAATGCCAACATAGCAATCACTTTTCTTACCGCTGATCCAACCTGGTGGTTAACCTTTAGGGTTTCCTGCACAAGGACCCCCAAGTCCCTTTGCACTTCTGTACTTTGAATTTTCTCCCCATCTAGATAATAATCTGCCCATTTATTCCTTCTTCCAAAGTGTACAACCGCACATTTCTCAACATTGAATCTCATCTGCCATTTCTTTGCCCATGCTCCTAAACTGTCTAAGTCTCTCTGCAACCTTCCTGTTTCTTCAATACTCCCTACTCCTCCACCTATCTTGGTATCATCTGTAAATTTAGCCACAAAACCATTTACTCCATAATCTAAATCATCGATATACAGTGTAAAAAGAAGCGGCCCCAACACCGACCCCTGCGGAACACCACTGGTAACCAGCAGCCAACCAGAACAGGATCCCTTTATTCCCACCCTTTGCTTTCTGCCTATCAGCCAATGCTCCACCCATTCTAACATCATTCCTGTAATTCCATGAGCTCTCATCTTCTTAAGCAGCCTCTTGTGCGGCACCTTGTCGAAGGCCTTTTGAAAATCCAAATACACTACATCCACAGCCTCTCCCTTATCCATGCTACTTGATATTTCCTCAAAAAACTCCAATAGGTTGGTCAGGCAGGATCTTCCTTTCATGAAACCATGCTGGCTTGGACCTACCTTGTCATGCACCTCTAGGTATTCCATAACCTCGTCCTTGAGGATCGACTCCAATAACTTTCTGACCACCGATGTCAGACTAATAGGTCTGTATTTCCCTTGTGCTGCCTCCCACCTTTCTTATACAGTGGAACTACATTTGCGACCTTCCAGTCCTCCGGAACCATGCCACAGTCTATTGATGCCTGGAAAATTATCACCAATGCCTTCATAATCTCTAAAGCTACCTCCTTCAGAACCAGAGGGTGCACTTCATCTGGTCCGGGAGACTTACCTGTCCTTGCATCTGGTCCAGGAGACTTATCTGTCCTTATACTAAAGGTGGAGCATTCATTTTAAAAAGCTAAAGTGCTGTTTTAAACATCTCCTGTGTTTTGACCCCCTCTGAACTGAAGTAACAGCATTTGGGTATGAGGAATTAACAATTATATGGAAATTTATCAAACATACTTCATTAAAATAGTACAAGGTAATTTTTCTTTAATTACTTGTTATACGTTCCAAAGAAAAGGATAAACATACATGGTTCTTTGCTTTAATTTATTTTTGGGACGTCCCAGTGGTTTTGCATAACGACGTTTGATCTGAGCAGCTTTCTCATGCAGCAATTTTCTTCCCCTTTTCTTTGGCCTGCATATTTGACAGATCCACATTCCTGTTTGTAAAGAATACAGCCATTACCTTTCTTAAAAGTTTCAAATCTATGCCACGAACTCTATTTATATTTAAGAAAGGTGTACGAGAAATATACGAGACAGAATATCTCCTGTAACTAAAACATCAGTTAGAAAACAAAGAGGATATGAAAATTGTTACATTTGTATCTTACATAATTCACAGTAAGAATCTAAACCCAAAAGCCATTATTTAACAATATTGCATACAGAGATTCAGATACCCGCATCTTTCGCATATTGCCGCAGTTCATATGTTTACAGTATCTACAGAACTTGTATTAATAATAGATGATTTTTGTCAAACCCAATTTATTGAGTAGTATAGATCTTTAATTACAAAAAGAATTAAAATATGCACTTCAGAATAATAATGATTTCACAAGCGAAGTTAGGAAACAGACCACAAAAAAAAACACAAAAGAACAGAATGAACCAGAGATGGAAAGATGCTAGTTGCATGCTAAAACACTGCAGCTAGATGTGAACTGACCTTAGAAGGAGGTGATGAATTTTCCTTTCCAACCCTAATGCATAATATTCATTCACTAAATCTGGAGATTCTTATGCTTCTTTTTTGTCTAGCCCTCGCAGATCAAATACAAAAGTTAACAAAGACTATCGCCATGAGAAAAATTGGACATGGAAAATGTAACTACTTTTATAGTTGCATGCTTTTGAACTTCTGAGTATGAGATAGGATTGAAGGGACTGAGGGGATAGGCCAGGATTAACAGTGAAGCAAGGCACTATCTATAAAGGAGGATATGTAAGAATAAAGAGAGGTGATAATAGCAATCTGTTGGAAATTAGTGCCATACGATCATAGAAACAAAATAGTAATTGTGCTGATATCCCCATCAGCTCCAGCCTAAATCAATACTGAGTAAGTTATCACACTGAAACATACAAAATTCTTAAAAGGACTTGATAGGGTAGATGTAGGTACCATTCCTCCCTTGGCTGGGGTTTATATTAAGTACGAGGGGTCACTGACCCAGAATGAGGGGTTGGCCATTCAGAACTAAGATGAGAAATAACTTCTTTGCCCAGAAGCTCATGAATTTTTGGCATCTTCAGCCCAACAGGGCTGTGGAGACTCCATCACTGAGCATTTTCATTGATATATTTTTGGATAATAAGGGAGTCATAGGATATGGGGTCGGTGCAGAAATGATGCTGAGGTAAAAGGTTATCATTGATCTTTCCGAAATGCAGAGCAGGCAATAAAGGCTGAATGACCACTTCCTTCTGATGCCAATGAATATTTTGTGTTTGTCTTCACAAAAAAATAGAGGAAATATAACAGAGTTTGATACAAGGAGGGGGAAATACAAAACACTGGATGTGATAAATACAGAGAGAAGATATCTTAATGGGGTCCAAGACCTGAAAAAAACCACTAGACCTAGATCAAATGTAAGGGAGATAGCAATGAACTAAATAGAAGACATTTTTTGATCCAGTAGTAAGCAAATTATTTAAAGTCCTGTGGGACAGCATTTATCATCATTTGGGAAAACTGATTAAATCAGACATTCAACATGGACCTGTTAAAGGATGGTCACATCTGATTAACTTAGCTAAATTTTGAGGAATGTTGATGAGGATAGTGTATTTGATATAGTCAACATAAACTTTTCATAAGACATTTGACCTGGGAGACTGATCAGAAAAGTAAAAAGCCACAAATTCCAACTTATTACATTTCTCAGTCCTTTAAGTCACCCTCACTAATTACTGTACTTCAAATCTGTGCCTTCTGGGAGGAAGGTGATAGCAGAAATGGTAACTCATGCATCTTGAAGCCCCTTGTACCTGTAGCAAAAAATCTCTCTGAAATTGCAGTTATTGCTAGCAAGTGGCATATACCCACCAGTACTGTAAATATCTTGTACAGTTAGACCTGCATTGTACAGTTAGATCAGTACAATACTCATGCTATACAGACCTTTACCCAACAATACAGTAGCCTGGTACTATACTGTGTGACCTGTGCTTACCAGTAATGTTCCCTAGTGATACTGTAACAGATATGCCACAAGTACTTTACCTGTGTTATATAGTGATTGATGTATACCCACTGCTAGGGTACCTCAGTGTTACAGAATGACAGACCTGAACTCACCAGTACAATAGACCCAGATCTAGAGCTGGATATGGGCTTGGATCCAGTAGATATGAACTGATGAAAGGTCATTACCTGAAATATTAACTGTCTCTCTCCACAACTTGACCTGCTGCATGTTTCTAGCACTTCTGTTTTTATTTCAGATTTCCAGCATCTGCAGTTTCTGATTTTCAATCCTCGGGACTATTATTGGATGAGCACTGGGCCCACTGGGATAGGTTGTGGAGAAATCAGGTTGGGTCCTACCTCTGTTCTCAGCTACAAAGCCCACAGCATTCTTCCCAGTTCTCACAGAATTTTGCCGGATGATGTCATGAATCTTGTGAGGATTTGGTGATGTGCTGGGCATTCCTGGGGCAGCTGGTGTGGACTCTGCAGGACTGGCAAGTCTTGTGGGAGGAATATACTCACCCTGTGGGCAGCATATTATTGACCACAGCTATAACAGAAGACTGGGAAGCTGGAAAGCCATTTAATACTTTGGAGGTCATTGTTCTGTTGAAATTCTTTCCCTGTCAACTTGAATCAGGCACTAATTACTTCACATCTGCAGTCCTGCACAAGGATCTGGTCACCATATTGCAGGAAGACTTTTTTTTGAAACTGATTGATTTTCAAGCATCTGATTATCTCTGGCTAGGCCACCACTTTATTGCCCATCCCTAACTGTCCTTGAAAAGGTGGTGGTGAGCTGTCAGCTTCAACCACTGCATTTGTCTGGTGAAGGTGCTTCAACAGTGCTGTTGAAGGGGTGGGTTGGGGGGGTGCGGTGGGGGACAGAAAGGTAAAGGGTTTCAGCTTTTACACCACGTGACAATCAAGACTGGCAATATATTTCCAAGTCAGGGTGGTGTGTGACTTGGAGTGGAATTTACAGAAGGCAGCGTTCCCTTGTCTTATTAGAGTAGCCAAGACAAGTGCATTTTGTAGATGGTACACATCACACAACTGCCCTACTGGTGAGAGAGCAAGCAAGTGTTTTGAGTGAAGGATAATAGAGCCAATCAAATGCTGGATGGTGTAAAGCTTCTTCCGAGTTGCTGGACCTACACTCACCTAGGTAAGCGGAAATAATCCATTATGGTCCACACTTGTACCCATAGATGGTGAAAAGGCTTTGGGATGTCAAGTGGCTTGCTGGAGGATATCCAGCCTCTACTCTGCTCTTGCAGCCATAGTACTGATGATCTAGCTGAGTTTCCGACCTCCAGAACGTTGATGGTACATGGCTAGATTTTTCTGGTTAGAAATGATTATTACCTGGCCTTGTGGCACAAGTGTTACTTTTCACTTATCAGCTCATGCATGGAGCTTGATTAGGTTCTTCCATGTGCAGACATTGACTGCTTTATTTGCAAGAAATTGTGGATAAAAATTAACATTTTTCAATTGTCAGCAAACATTTGTCACCAAGAAGAGCAGGCTGAGCTACCTCAATGACTATCGCCCGGTAGCACTAACATCTACCGTCATGAAGTGCTTTGAGAGGTTGGTCATGGCTAGAATTAACTGCTGCCTGAGCAAGGATCTGGACCCTCTGCAATTTTTTGTCAGATATTTCCTGGCATCATGCGAGGTGAATCGAATTGGCTGGAGACCGGCTTCTGTGATGGTGAGGATCTCAGGAAGAAACTGGGATGGACATATGTATAAATCGTATCATTTCCCACTGATAAAGAGGGAACTTGCTGTCAACTATATGGCTCATAATTTTCCTTCTGGGTCCTCCATGTTCATGACATGCTAATGCACACCAGAGCCTAGTCAAGCATAGTGGCATCCAATGGTTTGAAACCTGGACAGCACTTCTGTAGTTTTCAAAGTGTGCATGCACAACTTAAAGATGGCATGGGCCACATACGCAAACGCTTCACAGCTTGTGATGATCATTTCCATATTATACAATTGAGACCTGCCATAACTGCTCCCAGTGCTTGGACCTAGTGACAACAACCAGTCTCAAATAAGTCCCAATTAAATAAAATACTTACAATGCTCACTCGGTTTCTAATCTGCTGGAACTCAGAGAGAAGATAGTGTATTTGGGGTTAATTACTTAATGTAATTTTCAAGAAGAATTTGAGGAAGTTTTACATATGACTTTCAAAAAAGATTAAGTGGTCAAATACTTCAAGAAGCTTTGGGATTCCCTACATTGCCAGGGTTAAGTATTAGAGTGAATAACAGTTGACACTAAGAGAACAGATTAATAATTTCTTTCCAATACTTTGAGGTGGGATGAAAAAGCTGAAAATGATAGAATATGCATAATCTGTGTAATGAATAGATTGATGGGATATAATTTTAACTTGTTCAATGCTTTCTCTCATAACATTCAGCTAATACTATGTGTGATCAGGTGGCAAATCTAGCTCCAAATTATTAACAACTGTGCACAAGGGGATTTTATGTTGCACAAGTGGAGCAAAATTTCCTTGGGAGGAAAAAGGTTAATGAAGTTTAAATCAAAATATATCAAAACATTAATTTTCATTGCATCTTCAAATCTAATGGTTTCATATTAAGTAAATGCACCCAAGTACATATTGAAACAAATCTGAAATTCAGTAACAGATTTAGTTTAATTATACCTTTTGGCATTCTGGATAGTGGTGGGTCGCAACATTCCATGTGAAATCCTCGATCACAGGAGTCACAGAAAAGCATGTTATCCTACAGGAGAGAAATATTACAAAGCAAATCAATATATAAATTCACATTGTTTTTAATTTTTTTTCCCCAAACTCTCTCCAAGCACTTAAATAAATAAGAAATCTATTTTGTTTCTGGTGTGATTGCAGCATATGGTTGTCCTACTGAGGGACTATACACAAAAAGTGCTGGAAGAACTCAGCAAGTCAGGCAGCATCCATGGAGGGATGCTGCCTGACCTGCTTAGTTCCTCCAGCACTTTTTGTGTATTGCTCCAGATTCCATCATCTGCAGAACTTCTTGTGTCTACTGAGGGACTAAATAGTTTGGGCCTGTATTCCTTGGACTTCAGAAGAATGAGGGGTGACCTCAGCCAAACATACAAGATCTTAAGGGGCTTGAAAGGGTAGATATTCGCATGTTTTCACAAGTAGAAGAATCTCAAACAAGGGGACATAACTACAAAATAAGGGAGAGTCATTTTCAACTGACTTCTCGAAAAGGGTCGTGAATCTTTGGGATTATCTGCTCCATTGAGAGGTGGAGGCTGGATCATTAGAAGTATTTTAAAGCGGAGGTAGATAAATATTTGATAAATCGAAGAGGGGTATGGAGAAGTGACACACGAGGAGTTGTGGCCAGCACAGATCAGGTATGATCATACTGAATGGCAGGGCACGCTGGAAAGACCTGGTGGCCTACTCCTCCCCTTATTTTCTTGTGTTCTTATGAAAGGAAGAGTACAACTTTGAACTTTTATGAGTTTGTTAATTGTACTCAATTGTTTTAGTGTCACTCCGGTACATTTGTCATTTATAAATGTTATAGAACATAGAACAGTACAGCACAGGAACAGAGCCTTTGGCGCACCATGTTGTGCCGAACTAATTAAACACATAACTAAACTAATCTGTTCTGCCTACACGATGTCCATATCCCTCCATTCACGTGACTATCTATGAGCCTCTTAAATGCCTTTTTTGGATTTGTCTCCACTACCACCCTTGGCAGCGCATTCCAGGCATGTATTACTGAGCACGAAATAAAATTGAAACCTAAAAATATAAAAATTAAAATCTACTACTCGAAATTTAATTGAGGAGATATATAAAATTATGCTTTTTAGGACCCGAGTGTTTTCTAGGAGGTCACAATGGAGTGGCATATTATAAACTCACTCACACAAAGTACAAGATTTTTACATCCAGAAGAGTTCATAAGTTTTTGTCATATCATTTATTTAAGATTACACTGAAGAGAGCTATAAAATAGCACATTCTGAGGAACAGCACAGAAATGCTGACAACAAATGCTGCATTTCTATGTTCAACTGCACATTGTTAGTTTCACAATGTAATAACTGTGAATGCTGACAGTTTCACAGGAATTACAACTGCAAAATATGAGCTGCTATTTCAGTTGCTTCTTTACAAAAGTCATGTATTTCATTCAAAGAACCTAAGTAGTAAGAGGAGGAGTAGACCACTTGTCCCACCATTAAATCTTCTTAGGGCCTTTTGCCTATGTTATCAATCTAGGCGTGGAATATACTCAGCAACTGAACCTCCACAGCCTTCTTCTGTAGAGAATACTAAATATTCATTATCCTTTTGGGTAAAGAAAGTCCTGAAAGGCTGATCCCTTGTGTGAGCCTGACCCCTGGTTCTAGGCATCCCAGCCGAAAGAACAACCATCCCTGCATTTATCCTACCAACCCTCTTAAGAATCTGGAGTTCACACAATACATTTGATGAGATCACTTTCATTAGTCTAAACTCAGTGTAGGCTCAGAGGACAATTCCCCCATTATATTAATCAAAAATAGAAGTGTGCATTACTAAACAATGTTGCAGATAACATGAACAGGATATAAAGCTCCAAGATATAGAAAGTGTGCTCACTGCACCCTACTACACGGGAGCAGAGATGAACTGAGCTGAATTTGCCAGCTGTGTTTGATGCATCAGTCACCCTCTGCTGAACTTTCTGATTCCCCAACAATATATGGTACATAACATAAATATAGATTGTATTTAGGAGGTTATGGTATTTTAGCATTTTATATTATTTCTTCATGTTTTAACGTATTAAAATCAACTTCATTTTTTTTTAAATTCCAAGGACAAGGCTCCAGCTGTACTTCAGCAGAGCCTGGATCTCCACTCAGACCTTGCTACATAGCTCTCAGGGGTACGGCATTAACTCATATGGTTTTCTGCATCCAGCTCAGGCAAGTGTGGGCAGGTCTGGATTATGGGTGGCAAATCTGATTTTCCTGGTTTGTGAGTCAAGCTGAATCCAGCTCAATTCAGCCCATTATGTCTTTTAAAACACCCATCAGCGACCCAGGTTCAATTCCACCATTGTCTGTAAGGAGTTTGTATGTTCTCCCCATGTCTGCGTGGGTTTCCTCCGGGTGCTCCGGTTTCCTCCCACATTCCAAAGACGTACGGGTTAGGCGCTGTGGGCATGCTATGTTGGCACCGGAAGAGTGGTGACACTTGCAGGCTGCCATCCAGCATTTTCTCAATAATGCAAAAAGACGCATTTCACTGTGTGTTTCGATGCACATATGACTAATAAACAAATATCTTATCTTATCAGTTCAGAGCCAAAAGGATGTTCCAAATTTATAATGTGCCAGCAGGGCAGCATGGTAGCACAGCAGCTGTTCCTGCTGCCTCATGGCTTCAGGGAATTCTGATTTGATCCCATCTTGGGTGATATCTATGTGGTGTTTTCACATTCTCCCTCTGACTTTATTTGTTTCCACCTCACAGTTTCCTCACACACCTCAAGATTTGCTGGCAAGTTAAATGGTTATTGTAATTTACCCCTTTTGTTGGAAAATGGCAAAAAAGTAAATGGGGAAGTAGATGCGAGAGGGGATGAATTGCAGAGCTACAGGGAAATGAGGTGAGTAGGAATGGGACCCATAGGATTGCTCTGCTGGGAGCAGTCATGGACCTGATAGGCCAAATGGCCTTCCTCTGTGCATAATAAGCAAGCAACAAGCCTGCAGGATCTTTATCCCACAGTCAAGAAATGCAGCGCACAAGAACACTTTGACTCAAACCATTCAATTCATTTATTCAGCAATGGGTAATAAAATTGGAAGAATCTGGTTTTGAAGGAGCACCAATCTTTAGTTACCTTCCGAGTAGGTAATCAAGTGACCTGAAGATTCTAAATGCTTGAATAGGAAACTGGCTTGGGTGAAAAATCTGTTCTCTTCCGAGTAACAGGGTTAGGCCACTCATACCTACAATGTGTTGCTTCATTCAATTAGGACATAGCTGATCTGTATATAAACCCCATTCATCACCTTTGCTCCATATCCCTTAACACCTCAAGGATTAAAATCTCAGTATTGAAATGTTGATATTTCAAGTTTATAGTACAGAGACTTTGGAGAGGACCCTCAACACTGGATCAGAGTAGGTTTTATAGCAGAAGGTTGCCCTAAAATACTTGCAGAAAGGGAGGTCAAAGCACTGACAACATGAGTAGGGCTGAAGATGGAGATACAAACAAATGAAAGAATGGAAGAGAAGGCCAATAAACACTCCAAAATGTTGTGGAAGCTGAAACTTAGAAGAATATAAAAAATGTACGAGAAAAAAGAGAGAGTGATGGAAAGACTTGGGGTGTTGCTGGTGGAGGGATGGGGAGAGAGGGAAGAGCCTTCCTCACAAAAACTGGCCTGATTGCATCCTATCCCCATATTCGGGAATCTGCTTTGTATAGACTGGCTATAGTATTCCTCCAAGTTATATCAACACTTCACTATATTTTAAAGCATTACATTGACTGATGCATTTTGGAACTTCCAGTGATCATGAAAGATCCTATACCAATACTAGTTCTTTGTTTCCTTCTTCATCAACACAAGAAAGAAAACATACCTGAAGTCTTTAATGATGCAGAAAAGACAATGTCTATGCAGGCATTCTTCATTCGGATAGACAGATTCTCAGCTAAGAGAGTAACAAACTGTGTTTTACCCTTATGATCATCTTAACTGGTACCAAACTTTGAGGGAAGTTGACAAAACACATTAAATTCCCACTCTCCTCTAATAAACATGCAGTGATAAAGATGATCTTTAGGAGCTTGAAGGAATAAGTAATACTTACAGCATTTTTTCCTTGATCTCGACAAGCACTGCAAGTCTTGCATTCAATACATTGCCATCTTAAGGTTTTCACATGGGCTGTTAACTCTGGAGAGAATTTTAAACATGATGGGTGCCCTACAAAAGAGAAAAATTATTTTAATAGCTGATATTATTACACTGAGTTATTTCTAGTTGCTCAGTGTTACTAGAAGTAAAGCTCATTTTGCAAGTTTCGTGGCCAAATGCATCCCATGCTTTGGCATTAAATTATTCAAAAATATTACTAAATTTAAACCTCATTGCGCTCTGGCTCAGCCACAGCAGAGATGGGAAAACACGTGGGGTTAAAATAAGAGAAAAGTCAGTAACTGAGTATCCGTGTGGACAGGTGATTCCAGGAATACAACAGGACCCAACTGGGCTGCTGTTAGTTTCCTGACATTAACTACCCAGATTTACAAACAGCCATGAGTTAAGATACTGGAGGGTTGTACTATTGATCTGAAGAATTTGTAGAAAGCAAGAGTTTAGTAACACAGCAAAATAGTAAAAGTAAACTGAAGAATTAATTTTAAATGCAAAAATAGTCTTTTATTTGCAAAGATTATGTGACAAAATGCTACAGCCAGAATAATAAAAAAAAATTAAAAGTGAAATTATACATGATGTGAATACCAGAGAACAAGAAGGGATTGTGCGGGAGACCAAATAGAACAAGTGGGATGCATGTGAGAGAGACATCAGGTTGAGTATAAAGGCGGGTTAAAAAAAACACTAGAGATGGACAAACCTTTCCCCCCAGAAAATCATTAAAACAAGAAAGGAGAGAATCAAAGGGGTCAGGAGTAAAATAATATAAAGTATAGTCAATTCTATCATTGAAGATATCGCACATTTATTAAAATATTGGCTTTGACAATAAAAAGTCAGAATTCTAGGTTAAAAGAAATGCAAAGTACTTGTATGAATTTCCATGGAGCCACTAAACTAATATCACGATTTATATGTGCACATTTACTCTGCTGTCAAAATGCACTTTAATGATATTGGTTTATATAAAACGTCAAAAGTTACTGTGTGTGAAATACTTAATTTTCAAAAATATTTCAGTTTTCATTTCTAATACTGTCTTAGCCTAAGTGGTTAATTTTATCCGATTACAGTGTGTTGAAGTGCCCCGTGAAAGGTACATACAAATGCCATCAGATATTTGCATAGGGTTACTTGGGTAATTCACAATCATTATGTAATGGCAAAGGTACTTTAGTATTCAAGAACAAACTTCTTAATAACATATTAAGAGTAAGCTTACATAATTAAAAGAGCAGGAGCACACTTATCAGGGTACATTCACATACTGCCTGCAGCAGGTTTGGTATTGTGGTTATCTACTGAGGTATAACTTTAAGCTGCACGATGTATTACCTTTTTACCAAACATAAAAAGGGCAGAATTAATCCTCATTCCTAAAGAGTCATACACAGCAATATGTCATTGGATTAGCCATTCAGAGATCTGGATGAATAATCCATTGATGGGAGTTCAAATTCAATTAAATCTGGAATAAAAAAAAAGATAGTGTAGTGCCCATGAAAATACCAGATTGTTGCAAAAACACTCAGGACTTGACCCCCTTCCCAATAAGCCAGCTGACTTTATTGGAACTTCACTCCTCACTATCACTGTTTCCACTGTTGGTACACTACGGCTACAGTGCTCACCATCTACAGAATGTATTGCAGCAGCAAAGCACCATGGCTTCTTTGACAGCAGCAGCTCAACCACAGAATCTCAACCACTCAGAAGAAGGGCAGCAGGAACATTGGAAAGCCAGTGGCTTCAATTCAAGTACTATCTAGAATTGCGATTATATCTCTGTTCCTTCACTATTGCATTGTCATATTCAGGGAAATCCATACCTTAAAACACCGGCAAAACATGGAAAATTGATTCAAAGGTGAGCCAATACCACCGCCTTCACAGACAATTAAGGATGGGCAATAAATGCTAGCGTGCAGTGTTCACCATATTTCATGAAAGATTATAATGGAAATAAACTGTGTTTCTTAAAAATTAAAAGTTTCATGCTTCAAATATTTGTGTTTAAAAAAAACATGATTACAGATTGACACTCAAGCACCCTTGGGACAGGACTGATGCCAGACCACAGAAAATCCAGACCACAGAAACTGCCCCCTGGTCATCTTCTTCTGAGCAGCAGAACTGTTCTTTGTAAGTGTAGACATTCCCAGGGTCACATAAGGGTTTATTTCATTTTTATTTTGGTTTATTGGTTTATTATTGTCACTTGTACCAAGCTACAGTGAAAAACTTGTCTTGCGTACCGTTCGTATAGATCAATTCATTACACAGTGCATTGAGGTAGTACAGGGTAAAAGCAATAACAGAGGACAGAGTAAAGTGTCACAGCTACAGGGAAGTGCATTGCAGGTAGATAATAAGGTGCAAGGTCATAACAAGGTAGAGTGCGAGGTCAAGAGTCCATCTCATTGTATAAGGGAACCGTTCAATAGTCTTATCACAGTGGGATAGAAGCTCTCCTTGAGCCTGGTGGTATGTGCCCTCAGGCTCCTGTATCTTCTGCTTAATGGGAGAGAAGAGAGAATGACCCAGGTGGGTGTGGTCTTTGATTATGCTGGCTGCTTCACCAAGGCAGCGAGAGATATAGACAGAGTCCGTGGAGGGGAAGCTGGTTTCCATGATGTGCTGGGCTGTGTCCACAACTCTCTGCAGTTTCTTGCGGTCCCGGGCAGAGCAGTTGCCATACCAAGCCGTGATGCATCCAGATAGGATACTTTCTATGGTGCATGAATAAAAGTTGATGAGTGTCAAAGAGGACATGGCAAATTTCTTTAGCCTCCTGAGGAAGTAGAGGCACTGGTGAGCTTTCCTAGCCATGGCTAGGAAAGTCTACGTGGTTGGACCAGGACAGGCTATTGGTGATGTTCACTCCTAGGAACTTGAAGCTCTCAACCTTCGACCTCAGCAACATTGATGTAGACAGGTGTATGTATACCCTCCCCTTTCCTGAAGTCAATGACCAGCTCTTTTGTTTTGCTGACATTGAGAGAAAGGTTGTCATCATGACACCATGCCACTTAAGCTCTCTATCTACTTCCTGTACTCTGACTCATCGTTATTTGAGATACGGCTTACCATGGTGGTATCTGCAAACTTGTAGATAGAGTTAGATCAGAATCTGGCCACACAGTCATGAGTGTATAGGGAATAGAGCAGAGGGCTGAGGACGCAGCCTTGTGGGACACCAGTGCTGAGAATAATCGTGCTGGAGGTGTTGCTGCCTATCCTCACTGATTGCAGTCTGTTGATCAGAAAGTCAAGGATCCAGTTGCAGAGGGAGGTGTTGAGTCCCAGGTCTCGTAGTTTGGTGATGAATTTGCTTCGAATTACAATATTGAAGGTGGAGCTGTAGTCAATGGACAACAGTCTAACATGGGTGTCTTTACTGTCCAGATTCTCCAGAGCTGACTGTAGGGCCAGGGAGATGGCATCCACTGTAGACCTGTTTCGGTGGTAGGCGAATTGCAGTGGGTCGAGGATGTCTGGGAGGCTGGAGTTAGTGTGTGTCATGACCAACCTCTCGAAGCACTTCATGATGGTTCCAAGAACTGCCTGTAACCTGCAGTTTCCCTAAGTCGGAAATACTGTTGGCTTAGATCGCAGCTAAAGGTTTGTACAGATCTTAGTGAATTTTAGATCTTAGAATTAGCTAACTCTATAGATCTGTACGACTGATTCAAAACATGCCACACCATGGGACATGTTGGGTTACAGAATGTTGGACTGCAACCTACAGTACATAATATTCAAGCACGTCATCATAAACAGATTAAAACCAATACTTTATGTAACACATGTGAAAAACACATGACAGGAAATTATACCCTGGATCAAAGAGTGATAAATATTTGGGTTAACAATTCACTTAAAAATAGAATTGAGAGAGATCAATGTACTAATTTCCAAAAGGGATTGAAATTACAGACATATATGTAGGCACATAATAACACACCAAATAGATCGAAGTTCTCAAAGCTCCAGCAACCTAGATTTAATCCTGACCTCCGAAGCTAGCTGCAAAATTTGCCTGTTATCCCTGTGACCACATAGATTTCCTTTTGATGCTCTGGTTTCCTCCCATATCCAAAAAATGCGCCAGTTGGGAGGTAGGTTGGCTACTGTAAATCGCTCCTAGTGTGTAGGTGAGAGTTAGAATATGGGGAGAGTTGATGGCAATGCAGGGAAAGTAAAGTGGGATTAGTGTAAGTAGGTAGTTGATGGTCAGCATAAAGCAGGGTGTACTATGTGACTCTGACTATGAAAAGAAAACTGAATCCCAGATTTGAAATGAAATGGTTGCAGAAAAGGCATTTAATATAATACCTGGAGTTTCACAGAACCATTATAAAGCAATCTTTCCATTAATACTTGCATTGTTCAGCTATTTCCTGATGCTGTTATGTTCTAACACAATTTTAAAAAATCTCATGACATTGAAGTAATGTATGATTGAAAGTATCCAGACTAGTTGTATCATGGTCTGGTATGGCAATTCGAATGTGCAGGAATGCAAGAAGCGGCAGAGAGTAGTGGACTCTGCCCAATACATCAGGGCACATCCATCCTCACCATTGGTAATATCTACAGGAGGCACTGCCTAAAGTAGACAACATCTATCATCAAAGATCCCCACCACCTAGGCCTTGCCATCTTCTCACACTTACCATCGGGCAGGAGGTACAGAAACCTGAAGTTTCACACCACCAGGTTCAAGAACTGCTACTTCCCTTCAACCATTTGGTTCTTGAACCAAACTGCACAACCCTAATCACTACTTCCGTTCAGCAACACTATGATCACTTTGCACTTCTGTGGACTTCTTTTTTGTTCCAATTGTGTTCTTTCTAGCAAAAATTGTGCATAATTTATGTATAATTTAGGTTTTTCTTGTGAATGCTGCTTATATGGTGCTATGTGATGCTGCTGCAAGTAAGTTTTTCATTGCACCTATGCATACGTGTACTTGTGCTAAGATAGATGAGCTCATAGTGCAGTTAGAAATTGGCAGGTATGACGTTGTGAACATCACAGAGTTGTGGCTGAAAGAAGATCACAACTGGAAGCTAAACATTCAAGGATACACATCCTATCAAAAAGACAGGTGGGCAGAAGGGGTGGGTGGCTCTGTTGGTAAAAAAATGAAATCAAATCCTTAGCAAGTGACATAGGATCAGAAGATGTAGAATCCTTGTGGGTAGAGTTGAGAAAATGCAAGGGTAAAAAGACTCTGATGGGAGTTCAGGCCTCTGAAAAGTAGTCAAGATGTGGGGTAAAAATTACAACAGGAGATAGAAAAGGCATGCAAGAAGGGCAATGTTACAGTGGTCACGGGGAATTTCAATATGCAGGTAGATTGGGAAAATCAGGGTGGTACTGGATCCCAAGAGAAGGAATTTGTAGAATGCCTACAAGATGGCTTTTTAGAGTAGCTTGTGGTTGAGCCCACTAGGGAAAAGGCAATTCTGGATTTGGTGTTATGCAATGAACCAGATTTCATCAAGGAGCTTAAGGTAAAGGAACCCTTAGGAGGCAGTGATCATAATATGATAGAATTCACCCTGCAGTTTGAGAGGGACAAGCTAAATTCGGATGTATCAGTATTACAGATGAGTAAAGGTAACTAAGGCATGAGAGAGGAGCTGGCCAAAGTTGATTGGAAGGGGACCCCAGCAGGGATGACGTTACAGCAGTAGTGGCAGAAATTTCAGGGAGTAATTTGGAAGATGCAGGATTAGTTCATCTTAAAGAAGCAGCAGTCTAAAGGGAGGATGAGGCAACCGTGGCTGACAAGGGAAATCAAAGACAGCATAAAAGCAAAACAGAGGACGTACAACATTGCAAAAATTAGTGGGAAGCTAGAGGATTGGGAAGCTTTTAAAAACCAACAGAAAGCAACTGAAAAAGCAGTAAGAGGAGAAGAGATGAAATATGAAGGTAAGCTGGCCAATAATATAAAAGAGTATACCAAAAGTTTTTTCAGATACTGTATATAAAGGGTAAAAGAGAGGCAAGAGTGGACATCAGACCGCTGGAAAATGATGCTGGAGAGGTAGTAGTGGGGAACAAAGAAATGGTGGATGAACTGAATAAGTATTTTGTGTCAGTCTTCACTGTGGGAGACACCAGCAACATGGTAGAAATTTGAGAGAGTCAGGGGCAGAAGTGAGTGTAGTCACTATTACTAAGGAGAAGGTGCTTGGGAAGCTGAAAGGTCTGAAGGTAGATAAATCACCTGGACTGGATGGACTACACCCCAGGGTTCTGAAAGAGGTAGCTGAGGGGATTGTAGAGGCATTAGTAGTGATCTTTCAAGAATCACTAGATTCAGGACTGGTTCCGGAGGATTGGAAAATCACAAATGTCACTCCACTCTTTAAGTAGGGAGGGAGGCAAAAAGCAGGAAATTATATGCCAGTTAGCCTGATTTCAGTGGTTGGAAAGATGCTAGAAGTCCATTATTAAGGATGAGATTTCGGGGTACTTGGAAGCACATGATAAAATAAGCCGAAGTCAGCATGGTTTCATTAAGGGGAAATCTTGCCAGACAAGTTTGTTAGAATTCTTTGAGGAAGTAACAGGCAGGCTAGATAGTCAGTGGATGTTGTTTACTTTATATTCAGAAGACCTTTGACAAGGTGCCGCACATGAGGCTGCTAAACAAGATAGGAGTCCATGGTATTACAGGAAAGGTACTAGCATAGATAGAAGATTGGCTGACTGGCAGAAGGCAAAGAGTGGGAATTAAGGGGACTTTTCTGGTTGGCTGCAGTGACTAGTGGTGTTCCACAGGGGCCAGCGTTGGGTCCGCTACTTTTCACGTTATATGTTGATGGTCTGGATGACGGAATTGATGGCTTTGTGGCCAAGTTTGCAGATGATACACAGATAGATGGAGGGGCAGGTAGTGTTGAGGAAGCAGTGAGTCTGCAGAAGGACTTGGACAGGTTGGAAGAATGGACAAAGTGGTGGCAGATGGAATACAGCTTAGGGAAGTGTATGGTTATGCACTTTGGTAGATGGAATAAAGGCGTAGACTATTTTCTAAACTCTGAGCAAATTCAGAAATCAGAGGTACAAAGGGACTTGGGAGACCTAGTGCAGGATTCCCTAAAGGTAAACTTGTAGGTTGAGGCAGTAGTAAGGAAGGCAAATGCAATGTTAGCGATTCATTTTGAGAGGATGAGAATATAAATGCAAGGATGTAATGGTTGAGGCAGTAGTAAGGAAGGCAAATGCAATGTTAGCGACTCATTTTGAGAGGATGAGAATATAAATGCAAGGATGTAATGCTGAGGCTTTATAAGGTGTTGGTCAAACCACATTTGGAGTATTGTGTGCAGTTTTGGGGCCCCATGTCTAAGAAAGGATGTGCTGGCATTGGAGAAGGTCCAGAGCAGGTTTCCAAGAGTGATCCTGGGAATGAAAGGGTTAACGTATGAGGAGTGTTTGATGGCTCCGAGCCTGTACTTGCTGAAGTTTAGAAGGATGAGGCGGGATCTCATTGAAACCTACTGAATATTGAAAGGTCTGGATAGAGTGGATGTGGAGAGTATGTTTCCAGTAGTGGGAGAGCATAGGACCAGAGGGCACAGCCTCAGAATAGAAGGACGTCCCTTTAGAACAGAGATGAGGAGGAATTTCTTTAGCCAGAGGGTGGCGAATCTGTGGAATTCATTGCCACAGACAGCTGTGGCGGCCAAGTCATTGAGTATATTTAAAGCACAGGTTGATAGGTTCTTGATTAGTGAGGGTGTCAAACGTTACGGGGAGAAGGCAGGAGAATGGGGTTGGGAGGGAAAAATAAATCAGCCATGATTGAAAGGTGGAGCAGACTTGATGGGCTGAATGGCCTGACTCTGCTCCAATGCCTTATGTCATATGACAATAAACTCGACTTTGACTTTAGTTTACAGGAGTTTGGCTTCATGGCTTCATTTTGAACAGAGAACAAAGAACAATACAGCACAGTATAGGTCCTTTGGCCCGCGATGTGCTGACCTATATAAACCTACTCCATGATCAATCTAACCCTTCCCTTCTACACAGCCCATAACCCTCCATTTTTCTTACATCTATGTGCCTATCTAAGAGTATTTTAAATTTCCCCATTGTATCAGCCTCTACCACCACCCTCAGCAGTGCGTGCGATTCTTATTGAATGTTTTTGATGAGATGGAACTGAGCTTACCTTTGGTTTCACATGTCAAACCAAATATTTTTGCCAATTTTGCACAGTTTTGTAAGAAAACAAAAGTCACTGAACATAACTTCCAGCCTGGATATATGTACGTTGTTAAATAGCACTGTAATCCATCATAAACGACCTCATCACCTGGGCCACGCCCTCTTCACGTTACTACTATCAGAGAGGAGGTACAGGAGCCTGAAGACCCACACTCAACATTTCAGGAACAGCTTCTTCCCTTCTGCCATCAGATTTCTGAATGGTCCATGAACCCATGAACACTGCCTTGTTATTCCTCTTTTGCCCTATTTATTTATTTTTGTAACTTATAGTAATTTTTATGTCTTTGTCTTGCACTGTACTGCTGCCACAAAACAACAAATTTCATGACATATGTCAGTGATAATAAACTTGATTCTGATATTAATACTACATGGAGACAAGTCCACATAAACCTCTGCAGTCAACAAAACTGCCTCACCAAGAATTTTATAAATTTTATTAATGCTTTGCAACAGCCAAACCATGACAATTAAACTTAATTAAATATCTCCATTATTAAAAATTGATATTGGGTAAAAAAAACACAGGAGTTCCGTCAGTCAGGTGTAATAGATAAACATCTTATCGATGAAGTATGCAATTCTGTATTTCAGTATTCTTGCACAAAGCACTACATCACCCAATACATCTGTGCAGCTAATTAAAGATAATTTGATCTTAATGAGGCAGAACAGCACAAGTATTAATTCAAACGTAAGTCAATCCATGAAAGTCATGTAAAGACTTGCCTACAAAGCCTCACATCTTCTCCCATAGCTACTGGAGATCGAGGTTACACAATTAGGTCTCAACTCCAGTTCATCACATTTTCAATTTTCCAAAAATATTCTAAAACTGAAATTTAACCATTTATTTACAAGCAACACATTTTAAAAATATGCAAGAAGTCAATGTAATGGCAGTTGGCTCAAATTTTCTGAATGAAGCCCATCAGCTGATAGGTGGCAACTAACATTCACACCACAGAAGTGCTGGGCAATGGTGATATCCAACAGGAGAAAGTCCAGCTATCACGCAATGAGATTCAATGGCATTACCATCACTGAATCCCCCACTATCAATATCCTGGGGGTTACCACTGACCAGAAACTGAACTGAAGTAGCCACATACACAAGAGCAGGTCAGAGGCTAGGAATCCTGCAGTGAGTAACTCACCTCCCAAAGCCTGTCCACCATCTACAAGACAGGAGTGTGATGGAATACCTGAGTGCAGTTTAATCAACACTCAAGAAGCTCAACACCATACAGGGCATAGCAGACCACTCGATAGATACCCCAATCACAACCATTCACTCAATCTACCACCGACACATAGCAGCAGCATTTATAAGATGCAGTAACTCACCTAGACTCCTCAGACAGGACCTTCCAAACCCATGACCTCAACCAGCTCAAATGACAAGGGCAGTAAATGCATGGGAACACCACAATTTGGAAATTGCTCTCCATACCACACACATCCTAACTTGGAAATATATTGCTGTTCCTTCACCATCGCTGGGTCAAAATCCTGGAACTCTCACCCTAACAGCATTATGGGTATACTCACATCTCAGGAACTGCAGCAATTCAAGAAGGCAGTTCACCACCACCTTCTCAAGGGCAACTAGGAATGGGCAATTAAGTGCTGACTCAGGCTGCAAAGCCCACATCCTTTGAATGAATATAAAAATATAATCACATTTGCCTGCATCAAGTCCAAAGTCCTCCATGCCTTGGTTATTCAAGTACTTGTCCAGGTGCTGTGAGAGTATTTGCCTCCACAACCTCTTCAGGCAACACATTTCAGACTCCAACCATCTGCTGTGTGAAATTCCCCTTCAAATCCCCTCTAAACCTCTGATGTCTCACCTAAAACCTATGCCATCTTGTCTTAAACACCCCCATCACGGCAAAAAGATTCGTACCATACAACAGAGAACAGTAAAGCATAGGAACAGGCCCTTCGGCCAATGATATAGGTGCTGACCATGATGCCAAATGAAACTAATCCCATCTGCCTGCCCATGATCCATATCCCTCCATTCCTCTCATGTTCATGTGTCTGTCTAAATGCCTCTTAAAAGCCACCATCATGCCTGCTTCCACAACCACCCCAGCAGCACATTTCAAGCTCTTACCACTCTGTGTAAAAAAAAAACTTTCCTTCTCTCACCTTAAAGCTATGCCCTCTAGTATTTAACATTTCTACCCTGGGAAAGAGAATCTATCTACCTTATCTGTGCTTCTGTTAGACCTCCCCTCAGGCTTCAATGCTCCAGAGAAAACAATCCAAGCTTGTCCAACTTCTCCTTATATCTAATACTCTCTAATCCGGGCAGCATCCTGGTGAACCTCCTCTGCACCCTCTCCAAAGCCTCCACATCCTTCTTGTAATGCGGTGACAAGAACACAATACTCTAAATGCAGCCTAACTAAAGTTTTATACAGCTGAAGCATGACTTCCTGACTTTTCTACACAATGCCCGAATCGATGAAGGCAAGCATGCCATACACCTTCGTTATCACCCCATATACTTGTGTTGTCGCTTTCAGGAAGCTATGGACTTGGACCCCAAGATCACCTCTGTACATCAATGCTCTCAATGGTCCTTTCATTTACTGTGACGTTCCCCTTACATGTGGCCTCCCAGATTAAACCTCACCTGCCCTTTCACTGCCCATATCTGCAACTGATATATATCCTTCTGTATCCTTTGACAACCTTCTTCACTATCTACAATTCCAGCAATTTTTGTGTCAGCTGCAAACTTAATCAGTCCACCTACATTTTTGCCCAAGTCATTTATATACATCACAAACAACAGAGGTCCCAGCACTGACCCTTGTGAACAGCACTGGTCATAGACCTCCAGTCAGAACACCCCCCCACCACTACCCTCTGTCTTCTATGGCCAAGCCAATTTTGAATCCAATCTAAGTTGGCCCAAAGGGTCTGTTATGACTCTATGATATACCATCACTGGGGATCCCATGCATCTAATTTGCTGGACTAGCCCACCATGAGAGACCCCGTCAAATGTCTTACTAAAATCCAAGTTGACAACATCCACTACCCTATCTTCATCAATCATTTTTGTTAACTCCTCAAAGAACACAATCAAGTTTGTAAGACATGATCTGCCCTGCACAAAGTCATGCTAATAATGCCATGCTTTTCCAAAAGTGAGTAAATCTTATCCCTCTGAATCCTCTCCAACAGCTTACCTACCTCTGATGTGAGTCTCACTGACCTATAATTTCCTGGATTTTTCCTACTGCCCTTCTTAAATAAAGTGACAACACTGGCTACTCTCCTGTCATCTAAGACCTTGCCTGTGGCTAGAGGGGATACAAAGATCTTTGTCAAGGCCCCAGCAATCTCCTCTCTTGCCTCTCTCAACAACCTGGAATAGATCATCAGGCCCTGGGTACTTATCCACCTTAATGTTCTTCAATAAACCCAACAACGTCTCCTTCTTGATCTCAAGATGCCCTAGATTATTAGCATATCCCACACTGATCTCCCTGTCCTCCATGTCCTCCTCCTTGGTGAATACCAATGCAAAGTAATCATTTAGTACCTTGCCCACATCCTCAGGCTCCAGGCATAAATTCCCTCCTTTACCCTCAAGTGGTCCTACCCTCTCTCTAGATTTTCCTTAATCCTACTTGCCAAGTACACTTCATGGCCCTTATGATTCTACCTCATAAATTGTAAATACCTTTAATTAGGTCACTCCTCACTCCTCAGCCTCCTTTGTTCCTGGGCAAACAAACTCAGCCATTCCGTTTTCTCCTTATAATTGAAATGTTCCAATCCCAGCACCATCCTGGTAAATCTCCTCTGCACCATCTCCAGTGTAATCACAACTTTCCTATAGTGCTGCAAGTAGAACAGCACACAATATTCCTGCTGGTACCTATCCAGTGTTTGATAAAGTTGCAACACAACATCCCAGTTCTTATATTCAAAGGCACGGTCAACGTCTTAACCCCCTTCCTCAGCTATTTTTCTGGCACATTGATGACTATTGGTGTTACTTCCTGCATTCATATAAGACTCAAAAATGTCATGACTTTCGCAACCACCTGTGCTGCCGCTTTTAGGGATCTATAGAATTGTACCTTAAGGTTTCCCTGTTCATCAACCTTCCTTTGGGCCCTAATATTTACTATGTCCAACCTTTATTTCACCTTCCAATATGCATCACTTTGCACTTTTTGGGACTAAGTTCGATATGCCATTGCTTCACCCAACTTTTCAGCTAATCTTTTTCATGCTTTAACCTTAGACAACTTTCCTCACCATCTCCAATTTTCATATCATTTGATAACTTATCACGTCTCCTACATTCACACACAAGTCGTTGATGTATCTCACAAGAATCAAATGTCTCAGCCCTGATCTTTTGGTTCACCACAAGTCAGAGGCTTCCAATCAGAAAAGCAACCCTCCACCACCACCCTCTGCCTCCTATTACCATGCCAATTTTGAATCCAAGTTGCCAGCCTGCCCTGGATCTCATGGATCACTGGCCCAATTTACCACACGGGATCTCAAAGGTCCTAATGAAGACCACATAGAAAATAACTACCACATTCCTCTCATAAATGTACTCAGTTACCTCTGCAAAAAATTCATCAAATTTGCGAGACAGGATTTCCCATGATCAAAACCATGCCAACCATCTCCAATCAATTTACCCCTCAGCCTCCTTTGCTCCAGGGAAAACAGTCCTAGCCTATCTTGCCTCTCCTTACAACTCAAGCCCTCTAGTCCCAGAAACATCCTTGTGAATCTTTCCAGTACCCTCTCTACCTTAATCACATCCTATAGTATGGAGACCAGAACTGCACGCAACATTCCAGGTGCAGTCTCACCAACATTTTGTAGAGCTTTAACATGACGTCCTAACTCTTGTACTCAATGACCTCTCTGATGAAGGCAAGCATGCCATACACCTTCTTCACCACCTTGACTACCCGTGTCACCACTTTCAGGGAACTATGTACTTGTACCCCTTGATCTCTCTATTCTTAACACTCACCAGGGTCATTCATTGTGCAAGTTCTACCCTGGTTAGACTTCCCAAAATGCCTCACTTTGCACTTGTCAGTGTTAAATTCGATCTGCCATTCCTTTGACTACTTTTCCAGTTGATCTAGAACACAAATTATGGTAAATTAGAGGATTACAAAATTATGAGTGGTATAGATAGGGTGAATGCATGTAGGCTTTTTCCCCTAAGGTTGGGTGAGACTAGAACTAGAGGATATTTTAAAGGTGAAATATTTAAGGGGAATCTGAGGGGAAACTTCTTCACTCAGAGGGCGGTACGAGTGTGGAATGAGCTGCCAGGGGAAGTGGTAGATGCGGGTTCAACTGTAACATTTAAGAGAAGTTTGGATAGGTACATGGATAGGAGGGGTTTGGAGGGCTATGGCCCAGGTGTAGGTCGATGGAACTAGGCAGAAGATCAGGTCAGTGGAAGCGCCTGTTTCTGTGCTGTAGTACTCTATGATGCTGTGAAAAATCATTTAGACAACCCTTTTCACTGTCCACCACATCACCAATTTCATCCATAAATGTACTCATCATGCCAAATACTCAGCCAAAATCGTTAATCTATATGATCAACAGTGGACCCACACAGACCTGTGCAGCACACCACTGGTCACAGGCCTCCAATATGAGAAAAAATCCTCCACTACCACCCTCTGTCACCTTCCATCAAGCCAATTTTGTATATTTTATATTCTCTTTATTCCTCGAGATTTCCCCTTTTTCTGTTGCCTATGCCTGTCCTTTTCCTTCTTCATCAACCGCATAACATTTGTATCATCCAGGTCTCCTCTATCATGCCATCTTTCATCCTCACATGAGCACATTGGCCCTGATCTCTCACAGCCTCACTTTTAAAGGACACCCACATTAGATTTTTTTTACCCACAAGCAGCTGCTCCCAATCTCCTTTCACCAGGTCCTGTCTTATGTTATTGAAAACAGTTTTCCCCCAATTCAAGGCTCTAACTTGTGGACCATCCTTACCCCTGTCCATAACTAACTTGAAACTTCAAGAATTTTATCACTATTCCTAAAATACTCCCTGACTGACACTCCACTTCTTGCCTGGCTTTACTTCCTAAGCTTAAGTCAAATAGATCACTTTCTCTTGTATGATCATCTATTTAGTGGCTCAAAAAACTCTCCTGGATGCACTTACACTTTTCTGTGAGTTGTCTACAAATTTGCTTTTCTGCATCCTGCTGACTGTTCGGTTGTCTGTAGTATAACCTCAGCAAAGTGATCACCCCTTTCTTATTTCTAAGTTTTACCCACATGGTTTCAATGGAAGAACCTTCCACGACATCCTCCTTGAGTATTGCTGTTATGTTCTCCCTAATCAATATTGTGATGCCTCCTCCTTTTATTTTTAAAAATCTCCTCCTCCCCCACCTCCCCATCACTTCTATACCCATTGAAATGCCAGCTGCATTTTTTTTCCCAAATCATGTTTCCGTGATTGCACTAATATTACCTTATTCCTCCCCATAGCCTTAGAATCACCATTCAAGTTAAAAGAATTTGTGGATCTGATACAACGTCTGACCTGACACGATCTCATAGCACATTCCCCAATGTAACTGCTGGCAAATTTCAGCAAGTTCCTGCTCCAAGATCCTGAATTATGCGCAGCCAGGAAGTGACTGGCAGAAATTGGCCAGTAAGTTTGGATCTTCTGCATTCTTAAGAAAATATGAAACTTTTGCTGAGAAGTGTTAGCAGTCCACGAATATTACTGGTATTGTGTTCCATTTACTTTAACGTAAGCTTGAAAAAGACCTTATTTGAACAAACTATTCCTCGATTGCACTCCCCAGCTCTAACTATTCAGCAGCCTCTCAATGTCATGAAATTCATACCAATGAAAAGTTCATACATGGAGTGATAAGTTCCGCAGACTGGTCAGAGGATTGTATGGAAGCATTCATGAACTGAAAATCTGCCAAAATACTTTTATAAGCCATGAAGTAGCCACTTTTATTCAAGGTGCTGCCAAAGTCAACCTTGGTTTAGTCAGTAGGAGGAGTAACCATCTAACTAAATCAAACTTCCTTTAAAGACATTTCTGACCTTTGTAAATTAAATCTGACTATACTGCTTAATCTGTCAAATAAAAAAATTCATAGTCAGAGTGAATAAATAATGTGTACCATTGTTGTGCTCCAGGGATGCTCTTTTTAGAACCACTTTACTTTTTGTTGTTTTTCCATGTGAACTATGGTCTATTAGGAACTGGACTTCATTCTGCTTCAAAAAAATTCTGCTAATTTTGATTATGTTACAAATTCTAGTTTGGTTTACTTTGTTCTTATTTAGTATTATGCATATTTTCTATCGTGAAAACCAAATCCAAACCTACTCAAACTCTTTGACAAACAGTCCAAGTATACACAAGTTATCACTGTCATATGGAGCTGCATTTTCAAATTGACTACATTACAGAATTCAGAGTTTTCAAATAAAAATCTAATAACAAGATATTTTGACAAGGTTTAGTCACTGAGTTGAAAAGCACAGCGACGGGCCCTTTGGCTTACCATGTTTCATGCCACTTGATTTGCCCATTTACACACGTCACATTTGCTTGCATTAGGTAGCCTTACCGAGTGGGTAAGAACATTTTCTCACTGCCTGCTTTCAAAAGCTAGGGAGCATTACGTTTGCTACTCCAATCATTATAATATTTACAAAATTGCCAGCAAAATGTACCTGCACATTTCATATACAAAACAGAGCCCACCACAATCCCCTCCAAAAAGGAAATAGAATTCCTTGTTCAGAATTTTCAGCATCACCCAGAACACATTGAAAACAGGAGGAGATTTTGATGGTGGAGGGACAGCGGTGGTATTAGATGTAGGGGTTATTAAATAGGGAAGGCGTGGAGGAAGAGTTGCATTATTGACTAAGGAAACAATTATGGCTGTGAGGAGGGAAAGGAGGGGTAGATCAACAAATGAAGTAATGAGTTAAAATGATAGACAAAAATAAGGATCAATCACACTGCTGGAATCTCAAATATTAGCCCTCTTGATGCAGACAATCACTACCAGGTTTCACTGACAGATTCAGGTATCGCAGTATTCTAATTCATGACCCACAAATCTGACCACAAAAATACCAATGTGGGATACCTACTTACTAGTCAGAGTTTGTTTCTCTTTTCTTTCCACAGTTTCCTTTCAGCCTCAAAGTGGAGGCCCCCTCCAAAGCTGGTCCCTTCATGGAGGTTTGGGTGCCAATGAGACCTGGTTGCTGGCAAGCTCTTTCTGGTCAATGATGTCTGTTGTCTTCTTCATTTTTGCCTTTTGAGTGTCTTCACAGAGTTTCTTATGATTGTGACAGATAAAAAAAATTGGCTGCTTCCACCAGGCTCTCACTTTCTCACTATCCATTTCTGACTCTTGCTTTCCCTTTCTCAAATACTTTTATCTCATGATTAATTAGAAACCAATATCCAGTACAGATTCACACAGCTATCTTGATTACAACTTCTATCCTAGCTTCCTGCAAGGACCATTCTATTCTCTCAGTTTCTCCAAAATTATCCTATCTGTCCTGATCACAACACTTTCTACATTTGTGATTCTGGGATGTCCTCTTTTTCCTTAACTATGCTTTCCCCTCCATCATGGTTAACAGGGCTCTCAACATTTGTTCTACTTCCTGTACTTCTGCTCTCACTCCTCTCCTTCAACCACAGCAAAAAAAAAGGTTTCCCTTGCTTTATCTTCCACCCCGTGAACTTCCGTATTCCATAGAGCATTCACTGTAACTTCTGCCACATTTGATGTGTTTTCTGCCACCTTCTTCCCTTTCAGCGTTTTGAAGGGACTGTTTCCTCTGTGACACCCTGGTTCACTCTTCCAAGTCCACTAACACCGTCTCAGAACCTTCCATGTAACTGCACTAGACGCAATATCAACCCTTTCCATCTTCCAGGGACCCAAGCACTTCTTCCGATTTGTCCTATTTGGTGTCTTGATCCTAAAGGACTGCCCAAGGATGATTTTCTTCCACTCCAGTTCTGTTGGTTCTGAGGTGACTGATGAGATGATTATGGAACTTACAGACTGCTGTAGATGGGGCAGGTGGACAGTTTGGAAGGTGATATGCATCTTTCGGCATCTACGCTGATTTTCTGAGCGCTTCCACGTGCGACCAAAGTTCTTGGTGCCAACCCGAATGTCCCTTCTCCAGTTTGAGGCATA
Organism: Pristis pectinata; assembly: GCF_009764475.1. NCBI lineage: Eukaryota > Metazoa > Chordata > Chondrichthyes > Rhinopristiformes > Pristidae > Pristis > Pristis pectinata. The sequence continues at coordinate 26,888,376 of NC_067434.1, forward strand.
GACCAGGGGATTCCCAAATGTCAGTGCAGTTTTTACACTTTCTGAAGGAAGCTTTGAGAACACTGTTCAATCTTTTCCTTTGTCTTTTACCATGATAGGGCTTGGAAGAGTGTACACATTTCAGGAGGCTGTTTTTGGGCATGCAATTGGCACAGCCTGCCCAATGGAGACATCAGAGTTTGCTCAAGGCCTCAGAGCTGGAGATGTTGGCTTGGGTGGGGATGCTGACATTGGTTTGCTTACCCTGCCAGTGGTTTTGGAGGATTTTGGAAAGTTAGTATTGGTGGCATCTTGCTCATGATTTGGCCAAGTTTCAGAAGCATACAGGAGGGTGGAATCATTGCTATCTGGTACAGCATGAGCTTGGCATCACGTCTGAGATCTTGATCTTCAGCACAGTGAGGAGTCTTCCCCTCTTGGTCGGTATAGACTAGTTGGGCTGAAGGACCTGTTTCCATGCTGGCGCACCATTACAGAGAGGAGTCATACAGCACAGAAACCGGCCCTTCGGCCCAACTGCTCCTTGCCGACCAAGGTGTCCATTCAAGCTAGTCCCATTTGCCATTATTTGACCCATAACCTTCTAAACTTACCAATCCATCTACCCCTCCATCTGTCTTTTAAAAGTTGTTATTGTACCTGCCTCAACCACTTCCTCTGGCAGCTCATTCCACATACATACCACCCTTTGTGTAAAAACGTTGCCCTTCAACTTCCTATTAAATCTTTCCCCTTGTACCTTAAATCCATGCCCTCTAGTTCTTGATTCCCCAAGCCTGGGAAAAAGACTGTGTGCATTTGCCCTACCTATGCCCCTCAACTCTATAAGATCACCTCTCAGTCTCTTACGCTCCAAAGAATAAAATCCTAGTTTGTCCAACCCCTCTCTATAACTCAGTTCTTCAAGTCCTGGCAACATCCTTATAAATCTTTTCTATATTCTTTTTAGTTTAATAACATCTTTCCTAGAGCAGGACGACAAAAATGAACACAATACTCCAAGTACGGCCTCACCAGCATCTTGTGCAACTGCACCATGACCTCCCAACTTTTATACTCAGTGCCCTGACTGATGAAGGCCAGCATGCCACCATCCTGACTACCTGTGACTCCATTTTCAGGGAGCCATGTACTTTAACTCCAAGGTTCCTCTATTCTACAACAGTTCTCAGGGCCCTACCGTTAACTGTGAAAGTCCTACCTGGATTTGACTTTCCAAATGCAATACTTCGCACTTATCTGAAGTGAACTCCATTCCTCAGCTGGCTTACTCAGCTCATCAAGATCCCACTGTAATTTTTGATAACCTTCTTCACTGTCCTCTAAACCACCTATTTTAGTGTCATTTACAAACTTACTAACCATGCCTTATACATTCTTATTCAAATCGTTGATATTGATGACAAACAATAATGAGTCTGCACCAACCCAAGGCAAACCACCAGTCACGGGCTTTCAGTCCAAATAACAACCTCCACTATGACCCTCTGCTTCCTACCATCAAGCCAATTGTGTATTCAATTAGCTAACTCTCCCTGGATTCCATGCGACCTAACCTTCTAGAGCATCCTACTATGTGAAACCTTATCAAAGGCCTTACTGAAGTCCACAAAAACCATGTCTACCGCCCTGCTCTCATCAACCACCTTGGTCACATCATCAAAAAAGTTCGCAAGACACGTTCTCCCATGCTTGTCCTATGCTGACTACCCATAATCAACCCCCATCTTTCCAAATGTGTGTGCATCTTATTCCTCAGAATCCTCTCCAGTAACTTACCTACCACAGATGTTAGACTTACTGGTCTATAGTTAACCAGGTTTTTCTTTGCTGCCTTTCTTAAATGAAGGCACAACATTCGCTCCCCTCCAGTCTACCAGCATCTCACCCATGGATAACGATGATGCAAATATCTCAGCCAGGGCTCCTGCAATTTCTTCTCTAGCCTCCCAGTGTTCTTGGATGTACCTGGTCAGGCTCTGGAGATTTGTCCACCTTCATACATTTTAAGATGTCCCGCACCTCCTCTACTGTAATGCAGACTATCCGCAAGACCTCCCCATTAACTATTCCTAGTTCTGAAGTCTTCACATCTTTCCCCACAGTAAAAACAGAGGAGAAATATTCATTGAGGACCTTGCCCATCTCCTGCAGCTCCACACAAAGATACCCATTTTGGTCTTTGAGGGGCCCTATTCTCTTTCTGGTTACTCTTTTTCCCTTAATATACTTATAAAATGTCTTTGGATTCTCCAAAGGTGGATAATCTTTAGCTATGGAATGATAGTGAAAAGTTGCTAAGATGGGTAGAGCAATGGCAGATGGAATTTATTCCTTGGTAAGTGTCAGGTGATGTATTTTGGGAAGACTAGTAAGGCAAGGACACAAAGTGAATGGCAGAGCACTAGGGAGCGTTGAAGAAAGAGAAACATGAGTGCACAAGTTCAAGGACCCGTGAGGTGGTAGCACGTGGAGCAAGGAGGTGAAGAAAGCATACGAGATACTTACCTTCATTAGCTGGGGCTTAGAACAAGTACAGGGAAGGTACAACTTTACAAATTTTAGTTAGGCCACAGCTGGAATACAATGTGGAGTTCTGATTGCTATACTACAGAAAGTGTGTGATTCCATTGCAGAAGGTGCAGAGGAGTGTTTTAGTTATGCTGGGTTTGTTTTCCTTGGAGTTGAGGAGATTGAAGGGGGGATCTGATAGAGGTATCAAAGTCAAAGTCGAGTTTATTGTCATATGCAGAAGTACATGCGTGCACAAGTGCAATGAAAAACTTACTTGCAGCAGCATCACAGGCACATCACATCAAATCAGCAGCATTCACAAGAAAAACAGATTATACACAATTTTTGCAAGAAAGGACACTTAGGACAAAAGAAATGTCCATTGTAGAACAAAGTGATCATAGTGTTGCTATACTGGGGTAGTGATTAGGGTTGTGCAGGTTGATTCAGGAACCGAATGGTTGAAGTGAAGTAGCTGTTCTTGAACCTGGCGGTGTGGGACTTCAGGCTTCTGTACCTCCTGCCTGATGGTAGCTCCGAAAAGATGGCATAGCCTGGATGGTGGGAATCTTTGATGATAGAGGTTGCTTTCTTGAGGGAGCACCTCATGTAGATACTACCAATGATTTATATCAAATTGTGAGAGGTATAGATAGATAATAGGAACTTTTCCCCCATAGTAGGGGTGCTTAAAAATTAGAGGGCTTAGGTTTGGGCTAAGGGTAAGAGATTTAGTGAGAATCTGCAGCCCAAGACTATTCCCTTCACCATTAATACCATCAATTTTCATGTCATTTGCAAATGTATTAATCATACCTCCTCCTTCATATCCAAACTATTAATGTACAATACAAACAGCAAGGGTACACCACTGGTCACAGGCTTCCACTTACAAAAGCAACCCTCCAACATCATCTTCTGTCTATTACCAAGCCAATTTTGGATCCAATTTGCCAAATTGCCTTAGAACTCACGGGCGCTATGCGAGACCTTGTCAAAGGTTTTACTGAAATTCATGTAGACCACATTAAACATATTATCCCTGTCATTTTAAATTTTTTTGAAGCGGTAACAATCATATTGGTCAGATAGGTTCTCCCCTAACCAAGACATGCTGACTACCTTTGATTAATTGCCTTTTGAAACAAATTTTCTCCAATAGTTTCCCTTCAGTGGTCTTGGAGAGTGAGGGTCAGCGAGTCTCAACACTGGCCTCTGATTGAATGGTATGATGGTTGCAGTCAGGTAGGTGGTGAGTATTTGCATTTAAATACAAACAAAGACTAAGGTACATTTTAAGGGCCTATTCTAAAAACTATGGCAGGAGAGCTCAGAACCTTGCAGCATGTAGGAATTCTGAGACACTCCTTGCAGTCTGGGTGACCACATGTGTAAGAAATGCCTCCAGTTTAATCAGCTTGAGCTCAGGCTCGAAGTACATTGTGAGGCTGAGTTACATAAATAGTACATTTTTAGAACTGGTACCCCACAGCTTAAGAACAGGTGCTGAGAGAAGGAACAGGTGACCACCAGACAGAAGAAAGGAGACAGGCAGGTAGTCAGGAAAACCTAAGAATGCATCTCACTCTAAAACTATTCTTCCATGTTGGAAAATGGTGGGGTTAATGTATCTCTCAGGAGTTTGGCCAGAGCCAAGATCATGGCATTGTGGATGGCTCAGCTGCACGGGGGGAGGGAGGAGCAAGAGTCTAAAGACAATAGTGGTAGGAGACCCAATAATGAGGGGAATAGACGGACATTTCTGTGGCCCTGAACATGAACCCAGGATAGTGTGTTACCTCCCTGATGCCAGGTTCATGGATGTCACAGAGCAGTTGTAGGGCATTCTAAAAAGGGGAAGGTGAACTGCCAGAGGTTGAGATTCACATTGATACTAACATTATTGGTTAAAAAGAGGCATGTAATATAAATTTCAGGAGCTAGGTAGCAGATTAAAGAGCAGGATCTCTAAGGTCATACTCTCTGGATTACTTCTGGTTCTACATGCTACCTATAGAAATAGGTTAGATGAAAGTGTGGCCAAAGAGGTTGTGCAGGAAGAAGGGCTTTAGATTTTTGGATCATTGGGATGTTCCTGGAGAAGCTGGAACACGTACAAGTTGGATGGGTTGCACCTGAACCAAAATAGGTCCAATATCCTTGCAGGAAGGTTTGCTGATGCTATTGGGAAGGGTTAAACTGATGTGGTATTGGACACTTAGTAGATATATAGTTGGGCAGTGGGTTGGGGTACGGTCAAATATAGGCAGAGCAGACATGGGCACGATAAGCCACATGGGAGAAATGAAGGCTACGCTGCATCTATTTTAGTGCAAGGAGTCCAAGTATTAAGGCGGATGAACTGATAGTGATCATAACTCTTTACTTAAGACATAGAAAGGATGGTTCAGAAATTATGGTCCTGAATTGGGTGAAGGCTAATTTCAATTTCATAACACAGGTCCTGGCAAAAGTAAACTGGGAGCAGCTACTTTCAGGCAAGTCTGCAATTGACAAATAATTTAAAAGTGAAACAGTGGGAGTTTAGGGCCAATATGTCACCGCAAGGGTGAACAAAGAAAAATGCTTTCATCCAAAGAGTTGCGGTTGCCTGAGGTGGAGGCATTGGAAACTCAGAATTACATTTCAAAGTATCTGGATGATCACTTGATGTGCTATAACCTACAAAGCCAGAGACTGGGATCTGATGTAGTTGTTTGCCCAGCATGGATATGGGCCAAACAGCCCTGTCTGTGCCATAGTTTTCTGTAATTCCAAACTGGATGCAGGGAAAATGGTGACAATTGTTCCCATTTTCTTGTATCCCCCCCGGGAGAATTGCTTTGCTATTCCTTTGGTTATAGGTGTTCTTTAATTCTAAGTAGAAAATGAATGCTAAACTTTACGCAGTTCTGTGCTGTACATATATGCTTCATAGATCCTAGAGTTGAATGTCTAACTACTCAAAGATTTTCCTGGCAGTTAGACAGGCCACTATAACCACCTTTTTATGGATTGGATTTGACTCCAGTAATCATCCAAATTGACATCACATGGGAAAAGCAAGCACCAAGTAGTAAAACATTTGGGGAAACTGGCTGATGCAATGATGAGAAAGGTAATAACAGAGGGTTTCAGGGAAAGAATTTCAGATTGTGGTTTTGAAATAGCAGATGGCTCTGATCTATTCATGGGGGCAGGGAAAATGTCTAAAGAAAAAAAGGAAGTTTTATATTGTTAAGCAAAAGCAGATTTTCTAGACAGACCATCTTCAGTTTTCTGCACTGTTTCTTTTTCTTTTCCTACATCATTTACTTTATCTTCTGTTTTTTGTCTCAGATTCTTACTCATGACCCAATAATTTAACCAGATCATGTAGCTGCATATGTTACATACCTCTAAGTAACTTTACTGTGTTGATGAACACAGAATTCATATTCAAGTAATTTTGGCAGTCACCGTTTGCACTAACATTCTGTTCTCAGTGAATGATTCATCAGGTTCAATCCTTCTCACAAACTATCCCCACAAACTGTTTGTCACATGATTGGACTTCTCTCACTGCAGACAACTCCCAAAGTAAAGACAATGTAATAGGCAGTTCAGATGTTGATAACAAAACCAATGTGATTTCCTTTAGTGTAATGTTAGATGCTCCTTTTGGATTTTTTTTTATGGCTTATGGTTAAGTTCCAGGCTCTAAGACACATCTTTTTTCCCTCTTCTGATGTTGATTGCTGGCAGGTGCCAGTTTAGGGTGATCCCTGGCATCCAATGGTCCTGCATCTAGCAGGCTAACCAGGCAATGATATTGAAAGTTTCTCACAGACAGCACCAGGAGGTAAAAATGTCAAGTTTTAAATAGTATTTCACCTATTTTTCAGAATGCTAGGTAAAGAACATAATATAAATAAGTTAGATAAAATATCAATCCTTATGAAAATTGAATAATTCCATTATATTCTGAAATATTTATCTGAATAACTTAAAATGTTTTGTTTTTGGGGCAGAGGTCTTCTTAAGGAATAATTTTGTTAAATATAGATGTGATATTTGTCAGACTACAGTTTATCCATGTTAGAGGTACATCCTCAGCCTAAAAATGTTGCACATCAACACAGATCTGGACTTAAAATTTTAATAGTGGCAGTACTAGCTGTCAAATCTTTTTCTGAGATGCAAAAAGTAATTAGGACAACTAAGTTCTATATGAATTCCAGTGCAAACCTGTCAGTGTAAATGCTATAAGATTGGGAGCCAATGGCATTCCACTCATCTGGGCTGAGGCCTTGTGGTTTAACTTGTTGGATGTTTACTGGGCAACTTCCAGAATGGTGTTGCCAATAATCAATGGATAAATGCATAATGGGTTCTTCGGCTTACACAGGATCATTCAATTATGGGCAGCAGGGCAGCACTGAAGGTAGATCTGCTATCTTACAGCAATTTTGGCTCAATTCTAACCTCTGATGTTGTCTGTGTGGAGTAGGCATAGTCTCCCTTTGATTATGTGGAATTCCTCCAGCTGCTTTGGTTTCCATTACATCTTAAAGACAAGCTGGTCAGTAGGTTATTGGATATTGTAAAATGCCCCTAATGTAGTCTGGTGACAGGGGAATCAGGGAGGTGCTAAAGGGCATAGAATCGGTTACAGGGAAATATTGCTCCAAGAGCAGCAATAGACCTGATGGGCTGAATGGCTACATTTAAGTCATGAAGAAATATGTGATACGAAACATCGTTAATTCATCTGCTTAGTTCACGTCTTCCAAATGACACAAAACCATCCTTCACAGAATTTGTATGAAGGGACAGCACACAAATTTGAAGTGCTACAAATGCCTACAGAGTATCAGACAGGATATAAAGGTAAACCATACTTGTAATTAGGCATATTAATTTCTTTATATTTTTTGCACTACTACTGTACAAATGGTTTAACTCACCACTGCTACCACAGTCAGCGCAAGAGATGAGATCTTCAGCCTTTTTCTCTCGATTGCATTCCTTTGTCCCCAAGCAAAAACTGCAGATTGGAAAGGGATTTGCACGGGGCTGGAGACAAGAGAGTTACTCCATTTAATTTTTTGCCATAACTTTCACAATGAATCATACATTATAAATGATAAAAAATTATGCAATGACAAAATGTTTATTATAAAGTATGCATCATATTCAAATTATCTGGTTTAAAAGTGCATCATAATTTATCAATTTACTTTCTTCATTTTGGCACAACGAATTCCTTCGACATTCATTTGGATCAATGGATAGCATTTCAGTCAACCTAGAGCAATCAACAACGAACAAAGTTCATTACTATGGTTTGCATTGCTCATGCAGTCCACAAAATACCTTTGTCAGCTCAGGTTACACTTTAGATTATTTTTCCCTATAATTCAGATTAGTTTATTGTCATATCTATCAGGGTGCAATGAAATTCCTTACTCGTGGGAAGCTCATGGAGTAAACTGTATACATGGTAATAATAAATACAACAAACAACAGAATGGTACAAAGTAGTGCAAACTGAAATAGTCCAAAATGAAAGGCTGAAGTGATGCAACACACCATGAAGATGGACTGGATGGAAGAATGTGATGAGCCTGTGACGGACTGGACAGTGTTTACTACTTTCTGCAGATTCTAGCGATTCAGAGCACAGAAATTGCCATACCAGGCTGAAATTTAACCCTTCAGGATACTTTCTATGAACTTAATGGAATCCTCAACTTAATGTAAAAAGATCACTTTTTGTTTTCCATCTGCTACTAAAATTCAATGATCTGGTTACTACAGAACCAAAATAAAAAACTTTGGAAAGCATTATTAATTACCCTATTGTGAGGATTCAAAGTAGTATTGTTAAGTATTGTACTTTTGCAGCATGGCTTCTGAAACACATTTAATTTCCTGAATTGTATCTAAACAAGTCTGAATTACAAAATGACTCAGTTTTCTAATGATGAGTCAGCAACCTTGAACCTAGCCAAAAGAAGCATAACCAGACAATACTAACTTTGTAAACATCAAATTGCAAACATAGGAGTTACTCCACTTGGTCCCAGAAGTAATTCAGTAAGTAACCATTGGTTTGCTGCAATTATGTATTAATGACGTTTTAAAAAAAGTGATGTACGAGTCTGAGAAAAATGTAACTGTCAACATTCTAAGTGTAATGGATATCAAGCAAGCAATCTAGAAATAATAAACTTTTGAAGTGCCAAACAAACCTTGGGCTAAGATTAAAAAAGCTGTTATAGTTTTCTGCATCACTCAAGTCTCAAGGTAACTTAAGGTGCATACAAATGGTTGCTTCTAAATCTCTGGTGGATTGTAGTATTTAAGCCTCTGTTGTTGTCTGCTATGAAACAAAACAAATCAAAGGAAGATTTGGGATTTTATACATTAGTGAAAAATAGACTTTGAATGCACTACAAGGTAACAATCTTGTTTGGAAATAAAGAAAGGAACTTTGAACTGTTCAGGAGTTATGATGCAACTGGATTATAATCATGCAATACCTCTCCATTGGATTACCACATTGTTTTCTCCCCTATCCTACTGCTAAATGCACGCTCAGATCTGGGAGGAAAGGTTCGTTATAGTGAAGATTTAGACAGGAGAAATTAACCAAATTATAATTATTCAAATCCTAATATGGAGCTCATATTACCCAGGAACTTAAAATACTTACTTAACAAATCAGATGGATTTGGCAAAAATTTCCTCAATTTACTAGTTGAGTAGAAAACAAAATTATCCTTAACTTATTTTGCTGATGCAGAATAAATTTAATACTATAAACACAGCAAGTAATACAAAACAATTAGAAGAATAACGTTATAATAAAGATTACACCCCTTATCTAAATTCATTATCAAAGACTTCAATCCCCTTATATTTTTCTTTATTTATGTCCTGGTTTCACACACTAAGAGGTCTTGTACCAGACGACTCAAATCAATGATTTATTCCTTTTCAAGTCCAAGGCCCTAACCCTAACCATAAATGCAGCTGGTGCATGAAACACCATCAACAATAAAATCAAACATCATCCTGTGGGAAATACATGTCCCTGGAAGGCTGCTAAAATCCCCCATATAAATAAATTAACTTCCAATTTTCTATCACTAAAGTAAGGATTTTGGCTTACTACAATTGCACCAGCTTTATATTAGGGACATCTAAAACTAATTCTACTACCCTATTCTCTCTGCACAGTTCACATGTGTTCCTCTGCTTTCAAACATGGACTCCCCTCTTTGACTTTATCAGCTCTGGCTCAAGCACTACCCATGGCAATGATCCATGCTTGAAAACTCAGATGTGTACAGAAATTCCTCTAAATTCAACTTCTGTTCACTCTCATTAAAAATGTTATATTCTTAACTCTTCTTCATAAACTTAATAACCAAAAGAATGGTCTTCCTAATTCATTCTTTTAAAATTCTTGGTAAAATTTAAAAATCTATTATGAGCAATGCTTGTTCCAGTGAGTGTCTGATAAGAGCAAAGTTCTCAGGTCTCTGCCGTTTACTGTACATGTCCAGCCAGTATTAGATCCTATATGCAATACCTTAACACTTGTCTGGATTAAGTTCCATCTACCATCACAATTTGGGAGACTGGTCCGAAAGGTTAGGGCCTATGGGATCCAAGGTGGCAAATTGGTTCCAAACCTGACTTGGTGGTAGGAGATAGAGGGCGATGGTAGGAGTTGCCTTTGTGATTGGATGCCTGTGACAAGTGGTGTTCCACAAGGATCTGTGCTGGCACCCTTGCGATTTGTCATATTGATTTGGATGTGGATAGGAGGCATGATCAGTAGGTTTGCAGATGACACTAAGATTGGTGGCGTTGTAGGCCACAGCGTGATATCAATGTAATAGTGAAATGGGCTGAGAAATGGCAGATGGAGACTAGTCCTGATAAATGTGAAGTATCACATTTCGGGAATACAGCTGAGGCTAGGGCATACACCATTAATGGTAAAGTCCCAAGAAGTATTGAGCAACAGAAGACCATAAGGCATAGGAGCAGAATTAGGCCCTTTGAGCCTGCTCCACCATTCGATCATGGCTGATTTATTATTCCTGCTCAACCCCACTCTCCTGACTTCACCCTATAACTTTGAAGGAACCTCAGTATACAAGTCCAAAGATCTTTAAAGGTGGTACTGCAGGTAGATAATGTAGTTAAGACATATGGGATACCGACCTTCATTAGTCTGGGCACTGAACACAAGAGTAGGAAGGTTATGCTCCAGTTTTATAAAACATGGTTATCGAAGCTAGGGAATTCAGGAGAAAGGACAGTGACGTCCTGATACACATCGAAATTATCAGAGAAGTACTGGCGGCATTGAGGCACATACAGGTGAACAAATCCCTAGAGCCTCACCAAGTGTATACTAGAGTGCTATGGGAAGCAAGGGAAGAAACTGCATTGGCTCTGGCAGAGATTTTCTTATCTTCCTTGGCTTCAGTTGAGGTACCTGAAGACTGGAGGGTGTCTAATGGTGTGCCTTTATTTAAGAAGGGATGCAAGGACAAGCCAGGAAAGTACAGGCCAGTGAGCCCAACATCAGTGGTGAGAAAGTTACTGGAGGAGATGCTGAGAGGCAGGATCTATCTGCATTTAGAAAGCCAAGGACTGATTAGGGATAATCGGCATGGCTTTGTGTGTGGAAATAGTGTCTAATGAAGTTGATTCAATTTTTTTTTTTGAAGAGGTGACCAAGAGGATTGACGAGAGCAGGGCAACAGACGTCGTCTACATGGATTTTAGCAAGGCTTTTGACAAGGTTCCGCATGATAGACTGGCCAGGAAGGGGAGATTACATGGGATCCTGGGTGAGCTAACCAACTGAATGCAAAATTGGCTTGATGGAAGGAGATGGAAGGTGGTAATGGAGGGTTGTTTTTCCAGATTGGAGGCCTGTGACCAGTGGTGTGCCACTGGGATTGTGGCTGGTCCTCTACTGTTTGTCGCATATATTAATGATTTGAATGAGAATGTAGGTGGCATGATTAGTAAGTCTGGGGATGATGCCAAAATTGGTGGTGCGGTAGACAGTGAAGAAGGTTCTCTAAGTTACAACAGGATCTAGCTCAACTGGGAAAGCAGGCCAAGAGATGGCAGATGAAATTTAACTTGGGCAAATCAAAAATGATGCATTTTGGGAAGTTAAACCTGGGCAGGATGTACACAGTAAATGACAGAGCCCTGGGGAGTGTTGAAGAACAGAGGCGTAGGGGTATATGTACATAGTTTCCTGAAAGTGATGCCAGATAGACAAGGTGGTGCAAAAGGCATATGGCACACCTGCCTTCATCAGATGAAACAATTAGTACAAGAGTTAGGACATCATGTTACAGCTGCACAAGATGTTGATTAGACTGGACTTGAGTATTTTGTGCAGCTCTGGTCGCCATACTATGGGAAGGAGGTGATTAAGTTTAAGATGGTGCAGCAAAGATTCACAAGGATGATGCCAGGACTGGAGGGCTCAAGTTATAGTGAGAGACTGGAAAGGCCAGGACTGTTTTCCCCTGGAGTGAAGGAAGCCAAGGACTGACCTTGGAGAGGTTTAAAAAAATCATGAGGGGCATGAATAAGATGGATGGTCACAGTCTTTTTCCTAGGATAGGGGAGTCTAAAACTAGAGGGCACAGATTGAAGTTGAGAGGGGAAAGAGTTAAAGGGGACCTGAGAGGCACGTTTTTCCACACAGAGGGTGGTGGGTATATAGAACAAGATGCCAGTGGAAGTGGTAGAGGCAGGTACAATTACAATGTTTAAAAGACATTTGGACAGGTATATGGATAGGAAAGGTTTAGAGGGATATGGGCAAGAGATATGTGTTTCAGTACTGTATAATTCTATAACACTGGTCAGAACACAGCCGGAGTACTGCATGCAGATCTCTCACCACACGATGATATCTTTATTAGTCACATGTACATCAAAACACACAGTGAAATGTATCTTTTGCATAGAGTGTTCTGGGTGCAGCCCGCAAATGTTGCCATGCTTCCGGTGCCAACATACCATGCCCACAACTTCCTAACCCGTATGTCTTTTGGAATGTGGGAGGAAACCCACGCAGACACGGAGAGAATGTACAAACTCCTTACAGGCGGTGGCTGGAATTGAACCTGGGTCACAGGCACTGTAATAGCGTTATGCTAATTGCTACACTACAGTGAAAGAGTGATTGTGCTGGAGAGGGCGCGGAGGAGATTCACCAGGATTTGCCTGGGATGAAATGTTTTAGTTGAAAGAATGGAGAGGCTGGGTCTGATCCCCCTGGAGTGGAGGAGGTTAAGAGGACTACAATGAGAAATGCTAAACTGAATATTTTTTTCATAAAAACCTCAATAAATTCTTCTAGACAATATTAACTTTAGAAGTTGAAGAGTACTTAGAGCTATTGTATCAATTATTATTTACCTTTGATGTTTGTCTTTTAAAAAATTCTTTCATTACTTCATCTGAAAACATTATATTGTAATATACGAATAATGCCCTTGTGAATAGCTTGAATACTATTTGACACATTTTTTTCAAAAACATTATGAAAAGACAAAGCTGAGAATTGGGAGACGGTAGGACAGAGGGGAAATGAATCCTATGTCTTTTACAGCACATGATTCTTGTTCTGTTACAATGATCCTCAAATAACTGGCAATAAATGGAACTTCTTGAAATGTTTATGTTAATTTATAACAATAATAAAAGTAAAAAATTTTGTAGAGGGCATGTGTTTTCCTGAAGCATTAAGTAGGTATATCAGAAAACTATCTAAGCAGCAGTGATGGATCAGAAGAACAGATGAGTTGATATTCCAAAAATATACTCAGGATCATCAAATGGGAATAGCACTGAAATTATGAAGCAAGCCAAAAGTAAAATGATGAATGTGCACCCAGTCCAATGTTGATTTGGCTATCCTGCACATGTACAATTATGTGAAATAACCAAATGTACAGGAAGTGGAAATCATCTGCTGACAATACAATATCAAATCTTTGTGCTCTTCACCTTAACCATTAACTTCAGGAATATGGTAAATTTGGAGGAACACAACCTGGATATTTTAAAACTGATGACCAATGATCAGGTAGCCTCTGAATAAATAGATAATTTGAAACAGAAAGACTCTCCTTTAAGTCCTGCCAGTTATTCTAGTAAGTAACTTCAAGCTGGATCCTGAGAACATTGCTCTTTGCAACAGACTGCTAAAATGTGCAGCAAACATGGTATTAGTAAAGAACGTGTGACCGTGACAACTTGCAGAGAAGCTGGCATTTTTAGTTTATGGGTCAAATCATAATTGTGATGAATTATGGGAAGCTATGTCTTCTAGAGCTGTTTTGACCTATTTAGAGTTTGGAACAAACATTGCAGGATTATTTTTGAAATGACCAGATCCTTTTCCTCTTGGGATTCAGTGTTGTAAAGGAATAAGGGAACAACATGCAACTTTGCACTGTTGGCTAAGTGAACTTAATTTGATCTGGTCACCCCATTGTAGGAAGGATGTCTAGGCTTTGGACAGGATGCTGTCTGGATTAGAGGGCATGTGCTATGAGGAGAAGTTGAACAAACTTGGGTTGTTTTCTCTGGAGCAGTTTATAAGATTATAAGAGGCATAGATAGACAGGCAGTATCTTTTCTCCCCCCCAGAGTCGAAATGTCTAAAACTAGAGGGTACCGCATTTAAGGTGAGAGGAGGTAAATTCAAAAGAGATGTGCAGCACAAGTTTTGTTTAAACACAAAGTGGTGGGTGCTTGGAATGCACTGCCAGGGGTGGCAGTAGAGGCAAATGTGATAGAGGCATTAAGAGGTTCTTATACAGGCACATGAATACGCAGAGAATGGAGGGATATGGCATTGTGTAGGCAGAAGGGGTTAGTTTAGTTAGGCATTTAATTACTAGTTTAATTGTTTCAGTACAACACCATGTGCCAAAGGGTCTGTTCCATGTTCTTGATTGTCTTTATTCATTCTTCTATGTTCAGGACTAACAAGTGGAAAATGAGAGAAGTTACTTGAGTTTAATACATCTTACACATTCATCTTGATACTTGATGAAAATAAAACTTTTTAAAGATATACTTAAAATCACTCAAAATATTTAACTGAAGAATTGACTCTTTAACTCAATTTTTCTATGCTCGCATTCATCTTTTACACAAGCAAGTTATGGAGAAATGTGAAAAGAGAGAAAGTAAGGCATTGCCAGGCCAGGAGCCAATGTAGGTTGACGAGCATGGGCAGGAAGGGGTGTAGTGTGGGGTGGTGGCAGCAGAATGGGTGAACTGGAGATGGTACAAGTTGGGATAAAGGCAATTGATTCTAGATATCCTCATGTATTGATTATCCACCCAGCTGTTGACTACATCTCACCGCACACCTTTAGGTCAACCGTGCACAGATTTATTTGTAGTGACTGTCAAGAAAAAATGGTCATTACAGAGCATGTCAGACTTGCTCTTCCGCCCTATATATAGGGCACCATCTATAAATTGTAGTGATGGTTGTCAATTAAAGTTCAAATATAATTTGATCAAGGTTGTTCACTTTTAAAAAAAGATTTTCTGCTGCTTAACTCTTTCCCCCTTAAAACCTATTTTGCTTTTCCTTTATTTCAATTTGTACATTTCATTTTAAATTGAATTAAATTATACTAACAGCTATTTTCTGGTTCAGAGTGTACAATGTTCATTAAGGACTCTTCAATCTGTTTTGTAAAGGGGAAAGCTAATTATCCTGTTCAACAGAATGCCAGAATCCTATTAGAAGGTACTGGCCAATTCTGACTCTCTGATAGAGATGTCCTAGTCGTAAATACAAACACAACAAACAGGTATTCCCAGTCATTTGCTTCTGACAATAAGCCTGTACGATCAATATGCAAGACAAGTTTTTCACTGTACCTCGGTACAAGTGACAATAATAAACCAACAAACAATTTTGGTTCCGTTCTTGGGTAAACAGAAACTTAAAAAAAAATAGAAAATGCTAGAACCAATTTGCAAATCAAGGATTTTCTGTGGAGAAAAAAAAGTAACATTTTTGGCCAAAGACCTGCCATCATAACTGGGAAAGAAAGAAAACAAGCTAATTTTAAGTTGCAGAGGTTGGGGAGGAATGGATAGGGCAAAGGGATATCTCTGATAGGGCTGCCATGGTGATAAGCTGCTGCTGAAGCATCTAGTTGGTAGGTTATGTAGAAGCTGTGAAATGCGGGTCAGAACTGTAGAGTGACTAGCAGTTCAGGTAGTGTTCGTGGACACAGAAAAACTAAGTTAACGTTAAAATAGATAACCACAGGTCAAGAACTGGCCAGTTCTGATATAAAAAGAGAAAGCAAGTCAACCAAAATTGTTGAACTTGATTGAGTCCAGATAGCTGCAACATGCCCAGATGGTAAATGAGGTAGTGTTCCTCAAGCTTACATTGGCCCCCATTAGCACAGTGCAAGACACAGGCAAGTAGGTCAGAATGGGAGTGGATTAGAGAATCTAAAAACAGAAACTTATACTTCATCATCATGGGCGTCAAAGTCTTAACTACAAATTACCAAATGGATGCTTGAACACATGGGTAGATTCGCCGTGATGCTATTCTTTGGTTCAAGCATGACTAACAGCCACTTGCTTCATATACAGAGAGTAGCTGGTATCCACATAAACATATCACAGCAAAGAATCAATGCTTCGATGAGAGAATGAAGGGGATAAAATGGAAGTGAAAATTTGTTTTCAACTAAATGTCTAACAGCACAACTACGCAATGATTGAATGGCGGAGCAGACTTGAAGGGCCGAATGGTCTAATTCTGCTCTTATGTTTTATGGCCATTGTACATACAGCAACCTATGCATGCTGTGTGTATTCCCTAGTTAATAGTGGTGTCAAGGATCTAGCAAGTACAGCTAAATTTCAACACCAGTAAAATATTATTGCTGGCATACAGGAATAAATAACTCCAACTATATTTGATTTCATCCCACCAATACCTCACTTGACATCCATTTATCTTCAAGATTATCACATAACTACCAGTTTTAAGACTAAATCAATGTTTCTCACTCCACTGAACAGGCTAATCAATAGCAACAAGGACACACTGCTGTCAGAAGCAAACTGCTGTTCACGCCAGTAATCCCCTCTGGGCCGTGGTAGCATAGAACCAAGCTGGAAGGAAACAACCTGCTGGTTAAAATCTGATGTCTTTGATACAGGATTTCAGTTTTTAAATGCATGACTAATACAAAATGCTGCATTTAAAAATGTTCCAGCACAACAGAAATCATAGGCATCTCTAATTTCACTTTCCATAGTAAAATTCTAATTGTATTCATAACTAAATATGATCCTTCTTGAAGTCTACTTAATATATGCTACTTCATGAACATACCATCATGTCACAAATCATTACTTCAGATAGCAGAAGATACTTATAACTAACATAATAGCTTCTAACAGAAAATCCATCATTACAGCTGTTGGCATAATAAACACGAGCATATTCATATTTATTTTCAAGAAAAATATTCTCCACACAACATCAATTGTCTAAATATTGGCAGACTACCCAATAAAGTTAAGGATATTTTTATACATGATGCCACACACTTGAACTGCTGTCAGTTAGCTGGAAGATATGACTGCCAGGTTTAAATTTCCATCAAATTGAACGTTTATATGATGCAAGCTGGTAATTTCCTCAAGGTACTATTACTCACAGTAGCTGAATGGAAATAATTGCGAAGTGCATCAAAAATAATTAAAAATGTTAACCTCATTTAATCAAAAATCACTTCTACACTAATATTTTTGGTTATAGTGACGTGATTAAAAGCAGTTATTTTATACCAGTAATTGATCTCACTTAAGTGAGCAGTGAGGGTACTACAATTGACTTTCTACTTCTATTAAGGAATCACAGGAGGAAAAAAAGCTATTTCTATTTTTATAAATCACAGGATTGGGAGGGACTTGCACAGTAAACCACAATCAAGAACCAGTAATTGTTCGTCAATTTTTTCACTCCACCTTTGACACATGATACTTTTCAACTATCTTTTAAACATTGGGGCCCAGAAAATACTTCCGTCAACATTGAGGTGTAATATATAATGTCAAGTTATTTGCTTCAGGTGTTACAAACTCTGGTCCCCAACACCAATTTTCCTCTGCTTATTTTCTCAAGCTAAATCTTGTCAAGTTCAGCTTTGCACTGCCAGCTCAAATCAGTCAGAAAAGTAACTGAACATTCAGTTTTGGCATCTACTTCACTTGAAGCCGCTCTCATCCATCCAATTGTTACCTCCAAATTTGGCTTTGAAACATCCTCTTGGGGAATTTTCCATTCTCCATTTTGCAAAAGCCAAATCTTCTACTACTCTGTTTCTCTTCACTGATTTTTACAAGTTTATTATTGTCTGAAAAACCGCGGGGCATTTTCCTACATTAACATGTTGCAATTTTTTGAACATGGAACAAAATCTGGTCACCACCAGTCCAATTCCTAATTATTGTCCTACATTCATTTTATCTTATTTAGGGGGATGGAAAAGAGGGAGAGATGAGAAAAGAGAGCTTGGTCTTTAGATCTTGGGGTTAATGCATAAAACATTGGATGGTCACTATTGCATGAAACCAGACATAATGACACTGGGGGAATATGTTACACTGTCTAGTCCTAAATTTTCCCTCGATCTCCCAGAACATTCACTGCAACTCTCTAATTTGCTCTGACCCTCCCCCCAGGTAATGTGCTCCCCCTCTGTCCCTTTTCTCTCTCCTCCAGATCTACCCAGTCTCTCCTGTAACCACTCCACCCCCCGCCATGATCACCCCATTTCTTTCTTCTCTTCTACCCATTCCATCAGCCCACACACTCCCCAACCCCTACTGTTCCCATCTGACCTCCCCACTTCCCTTGTTAGGTTCCATGCTCCACCTGCCTTTCTGATCAGATTCCATCCTCTGCAGTCCTTTGTTTCCTCCACCTATCTACTCCCAGCATCTGTCACTATTTCTACTCTTCCCTCCTCCATCTACCTATCACCCCTCCTCACCTGGATCCACCTATCACTTGCCAGCTCATGCTCCACCCCTTCCCCTTACCTCTTTATATTGGCTATCTCCCCTCTATCTTTCAGTCGATTGTCCATTTCTCTCCACAGATGCTGGCTGACTTGCTGAGTTACTCCATCAGTTTGCTTTTTGCTCCAGATTCCAGCATCTGTTGTCTCGTGTCTCCCGAGCCTACCACATGAAATATGAACAAATGTACCTGCTAGGTTGGGATTTGCCTATTCTACTGCACCACACTTGGGTATTGTTGTTAGTACAATGTTGGATCTTCACATTAAACTAGCAAAGGATCCCACACTAGCACAATAGTGAAAACTCATGTTTAAGAGTTTTTTAGACCAATGATCATTCGACTGGTAGGTTTTTAACCTAATAATCATTTCCCTAGTCTATACACTTTATCATCAGAATACTAAAATTCACCACAGTTCAGACTGGAGTGAAAGAATGTTTTAGCTACTATTTGTCACTTTAGGGCCTTTTAATAATTTCTTTTCCATCCATTTAAAAAAAATAATGCTGCACTATTTCAACCTGGCCACATGTAGACCATGTTTGGTACTGGTATTGGTTTATTATTGCCACTTGTACTGAGGTACAGTGAAAAACTTGTCTTGCATACCGATCGTACAGGTCACCTTATTACACAGTGCAGTTACATTGAATTAGTACAGAGTGCATTGAGGTAGTAAAGGTAAAAACAATAACAGTACAGAAGGTCATAGTCCATCTCATTGTATAAGGGAACCGTTCAATAGTCTTATCACAGTGGGATAGAAGCTGTCCTTAAGCCTGGTGGTACGTGCCCTGAAGCCTGGTGGTACGTGCCCTCAGGCTCCTGTATCTTCTACATGACGGAAGAGGAGAGAAGAGAGAATGACCCGGGTGGGTGGGGTCTTTGATTATGCTGGCTGCTTCACCAAGGCAGCGAGAGGTAAAGACAGAGTCTAAGGAGGGGAGGCTGGTTTCCGTGATGCTCTGGGCTGTGTCCACAACTCTCTGCAGTTTCTTGCGGTCCTAGGCAGAGCAGTTGCCATACCAAGCTCTGATGCATCCAGATAGGATGCTTTCCTATCTGGGAAGTGTTTCAGACACTTCCCAGCATACAATCCATAAGCAGTTTTCTTTTCCAAAATATAAATGCTAACCTTTGTATCCATCTACTTATTTTTTTAATGGGTGGCTGCAAGCAATATAGTTGCCCCACTGAGTTTCGAATGCAGTTTGAAAAATTGAGTGGCAGCTTTTCTAGAGATTGGCAGATGTGCACTGACTTGAGTTCCAGATGATTATAAATATTTTAAAGATATAATTTCACTGTGTTTCACATCCAACAGAAATATTAGTTATCCACCCAGTACATCCCCAATCACAAGATATATATGCAGTTATTAACAAACGTGTGCCAGTTGCAAGCATTTAATTACATTGTTTGGAAGTTCATCCTTCAGCTCCACAGTAGATTGTGCGAGAGAGTATAGGTAGGTCAGTTTCTCACTTTAAATTTGTTTAAATTTAACATCTTAGATCTGTACCTCAAAGAAAATTGGTCACAGAACAAGGAAGCCTAAATTTTTCTTGGGAAGAGTTAACCTCCTCAGGAGATCAAATCTTTGTATTTCTTTACTGACAATTTAGAACAGCATAGCCCTGAGATTATTAGGCATGATTTGTGCTAAAGTGCTCAATCAAGATGCATGATCCACTTAACAGTGTGCTGGGTAATACAGAAAACATTACCTCAATGGTCCACTGTGTACAAGCTAAATCCAACTCTTTGTATATGTATATGTAAAAGTAAAAGCATTAAAGATCAGCAAAATATTACAGCACACACTAATCCTGGTTGAATGAGTTCAATGTTTCCCACAATCCTCAAAACATACATTCAACTGGAAGGACTGATAGGCCTCAATAGTTAAATTGAATCATTCTGCTGTAGAACCAGTTGCTGAGTCACAGTTATACAGCACCCAAACAGGCCCTTCGGCCCATTTTGTCCATGTTGACCAAAGTGCCTTCCTGAGTTAGTCCCATTCACCTGCATTTGGCCAATATCCCTCTAAACCTTTCCTATCCATGACCTGTCCAAATGTCTTTTAAATGTTGTAACTGTACTCACCTCTGCCTCTTCCTCTCTATATTTGTATATGCAATATTATCAAAAGATGAAGGCTGTTGTAAACCTATTCAAATAAACTGGTTGTAGTATTTGCAGCAGTTAGGGTTGGAATAATACTGCAATTTCTCCCTTCTGAGAGAGCTGCCCCAAGAATGATTCAAGAGAAATGATTATTGGTCTGGATTTTTGAATATCTAAACATCAATAAGGAATAACAAAAACAAAATTGGGATAGTCATTCTCACTGAATAAATTGACAAGGACAACAGTAATCCTGGCTGCAGTGGCGTTCCCAGATCAATTTAGTTGTGGAAATATAAGAAATGTCATACAAACATTCAGGATCACAGTTAATACTATTTCTATAGGGCTAATCTATTTACAATACAATACACAAGGCAAATTTTGAAAGATAAGTCTCTTATTTTCATCATAATACTTCATTTGAAATGGGATTGGAGTTTCAAATGTGATTTTTCCCAAATTATCACAGGTGCTAGGCATACCCTAAAATGTTTTCTCTCAATGAGAGAATGAAATCATTCCATTCCTTTGGAACACTTGTTGATTCAGTAGCATTGTGCTGTTTTGTTGACAAGATTACATCCTGCATCACAAAACTCTTGTACTGCTGATCAAAGCCATAAAATATATTTTCCTCTATTTGCATTTATTTCAACAAGGCAAAAACTCTCACTGAATTACAGGTGTTTAAACTAGGGTTTTGATTCCAAGTATTCAAAGTATGTTATTGTCAGGTCAACTTATACAAAGGATACCCTGAGCCAGTTTTAATAATTAAACAAATTCATTTGCATCAGTTAGAACAGAAGAATAAAATGGTCTGGATCATTGCTGAGCAGGCAATTAATATGTAGTACACCAAGCTGGTCGGAAAGGTTATTTTACTCCCAGTATTTGTAAACTGTCAGCAGTGGAATGACTGAGACAGCTATATCTAGTCTTATCACCTGTACTTCAAAACCTGCTTTTAATAAGATACATGAACACAATTCCCACAGAAGATCCAGTTTCCCTTTGATCTGTTCATTTTAATTCATACACATTTCAATATCTGACATAAGCAATGTATTTAATTGATAAATGCATGGATAAATGCATGGATAATTATTTTAAAACTGACCATGGTGTTAATTTTAAAAGCAGTTGTGTTATTAACAATGAAGCAAATAAATATAATTTAGGTTGTTGCAATTATAAAATAACAGACCACAGGGACCTGTGCTGGCATTTCATATTTTTCATTTAAAATAAAATTATTTAGACAAGGAGAGGAATGACATCAGAGTGTGCTGACAAAACAAATCAGAGATGAGCTGCTGCAAGGAAGAATGCTGGAGATTTCAAGAAATCAACAGGCTAGCTGTGTGGGCACATATGTTGATGCTGCTCAATGCCATAGTACCTTTTGGAAGAAGGAATAGTGAAAAAAATTGAACACAGATTTAAGAGTGCAGAAATGTAAACAGTTTTTAAAAAAATGCCAGTACTGGTAGAAAAAGCATAAGAAAGACAAATGAGAATTCTGTACAGACAGAAATAATGAAATCAAAACCCGCAAGTGACGCTGGAATACAAGATGTTGATTTGGGCTCATTTGGAGTACTTGTACAATTACAGACAACACACAGAGGAAGAATGAAAAGGTACAATGAAGGTTCACACGTGCAATATCAGCAATAAAAGATTAGTTATGAAGAAATGCTCAAAATTATTCTGCTCTTTATTTGGGCTGCCAGTTATTTGCTTATTGACACCTGCACCCTATTTAGAACAATACCCTTTATTCTGCATTGTCTCTGCTCATTCTTCCTACCACAATGTAAATAGAGGGAACAACTTAAAAAAATAAGCATCTTGAACACTGCACTAACAGCAATAGCTGGAAATTAAAGGAGTATGGTGGAAGAGCTTGGATATGATGATAGCTAAGTAACAGGCAGAGGGTTCTTCTGAATGTTTGTTTATCAGACTGGAGGAAGGTGAATTATGGCATACTCTAAGGATCATGTTAGTGCCATTTTTTAAAAATCTATATTAACGACCCAGACTTGGGAAGTGCAAGGTACATTTTCTAGATAAGTGAATTACACAAAGCTTGGTAGTACTGTGAACTGTGAAGAGCATAAATTGCAGGAGGATATAAACAGATTCTTAGAAAGGGCAGGCGTGTGGCAGATGAAGTTTAATGCAGAGAAGTGTGAGGTGATGCATTTTGGCAAGAATAAGGAAAGACAATACAGAATAAAAGATATTGTTCTAAAAGAGGTGCAGAGCAAAGGATCCTGGGGAACTTAAGAGTTTCTCTTGAAGAGAGCTGGTGTGGACACAGTAGGCCAAATGGCCTCTTTCTGTAGTGTAATTATTCCATGATTCTAGGATGCACGTTCATCCATCTCAAACCCTCTCTTTGTCCTCCTGATTTCCCTCAAATGTATTCTTAATCTTTTGAGAGTCATCAAGGGATTCTCGTGCCTGGCCTCTTAAACACAATGTATGCTTCATTCTTTTTCTTAACCAGAGCCTCAATATCTCTCATCAGCCAGGTTTACCTTTCACCCTAACAGGAACATGCTGTCCCTGGACTCTTGATATTACTCTCTTAAAAGCCTCCCACTTGCCATTTGTTCCTTTCCCTTCAAACAGGCTCACCAAATCGACCTCTGGTAGATCCTGCCTAATTCCCTCAGAACTAGCCCTGCTCCAGTTTAGGGTCCTAACCTGTGCACTTGGCATATCCTTTTCCATCACTATCTTATCTAATGGAATTACGATCACTGGCACCAAAGTGCTTCCTGACTGCCACTTCAGTTACTTCCCTACCTCATTCCCTAAGAGTATTCCACTCTCCCAAGTAGGGGCCTCTATATATTGACTCAGGAAACTTTCCTGGACACATTTCACAAATTCAGAAATTGTGCAGTGCTGGCCTGAGGAAATAGATGAGCTCCTACGCAACTGCTTTGAGTCTGTGGACTGGTCCATGTTCAAAGACTCATCTGCCAGCCTTGATGAGCATATCACCACCATCACAGACTTTATCAGCAAGTGCGTTGAGGACTGTGTACCAAAGAGGACAATATGGGTGTTCCCAAACCGGAAACCATGGATGAACCGGGAGATCCACTCCTTACTGAAGTCGAGGACTGCTGCATTCCAATCAGGTGACCCTGACCTCTACAAAAAAAAAAGAGATATGACCTCCTTAAAGCTATCGGGAATGCCAGAAGACAATACCGGTTCAAAATGGAGTCGCAGACCAGCTGTCAGTTGTGGCAGGGCTTACTGTAACTGCCTACAAAACGAAGTCATGCAGCATAGTCAATAACAGCACATCCCTTCCTAATGTGAAACGCATTCTATGCGTGTTTTGAACAGAAGGGGAGTGGTTTGTCACCACCCACCCTGACAGTCGCCAAAGCAACTGAACCTGTGGTCACTGTAGAGGATATAAGATCAGTCTTCTGGAGAGGGAACCTGAGGAAAGCATCCAGCCCAGATGGTGTCCCTGGCTGTGTCCTTAGATATTGTGCTCATCAGCTGGTAGGGATATTTGCAGACATATTTAATGTCTCCCTGCTTCAGTCTGGGGTTCCCACCCGTTTTAAGACCACTATCATTGCCGGTACCTGAGAAAAACAAGGTAACATGCCTTAATGACTACCGACAGGTGGCTCTGACATCCACCATCATGAAGTGCTTCAAGAGGCTGGGCATGGCACGCATTACCTCCAGCCTCCTGGAAAACCTCGACCCACTGCAATTCACCTACTGCCGAAACAGGTCTACAATGGACGCCATCTCCCTGGCCCTACACTCATCTCTGGAGCATCTGGACAGTAAAGACACCTACGTTAGACTATTGTTCATTAACTACAGCTCCACCTTCAATACTATAATTCCAATCAAACTCATCATCATCAAATTCCAAGGCCTGGGACTCAGCACCTCCCTCTACAACTGGATCCTTGGCTTTCTGATCAACAGACCGCAATCAGTGAGGAGAGGCAGTAGCACCTCCAGCACGATTATTCTCAATACTGGTGCCCCACAAAGCTGCGTCCTCAGCCTTCTACTTTACTCCCTATACACTCATGACTGCATGGCCAGATTCTGCTCCAAATCCATCTACGAGTTTGCAGATGATACCACTGTAGTGGGCCATATCTCAAATAACAATGGGGAAGGAGATAGAGAGCTTAGTAACATGGTGTCATGACAACAACCTTTCCCTCAATGTCAGCAAAACAAAAGAGCTGGTCATTGACTTCAGGAAAGGGGGCGGTGTACATGCACCTGTCTACATTAATGGTGCTGAGGTCGAGAAGGTTGAGAGCTTCAGGTTCCTAGGAGTGAACACCACCAATAGCCTGTCCTGGTCCAACCACATAGATGCCACGGCCAAGAAAGCTCACCAGTGCCTCTCTTTCCTCAGGAGGCTAAAGAAATTTGCCATGTCCCCTTCGACACTCACCAACTTTTATCAATGCACCATAGGAAGCATCCTATCTGGATGCATCACGGCTTGGTATGGCAAATGCTCTGCTCGGGACAGCAAGATACTGCAGAGTTGTGGACACAGCCCAGCACATCACGGAAACCAGCCTCCCCTCCATGAACTGTCTATACCTCTCGCTGCCTTTGTGAAACAGCCAGCATAATCAAAGATCCTATCCACTCAGGTCATTCTCTCTTCTCCCTTCTTTCATCAGGCAGAAGATACAGGAGCCCGAGGGCACATACACTAGGTTCAAGGACAGCTTCTGTCCCACTGTTATAAGACTATTGAATGGTTCCCTTATATGAAGAGATGGACTCTTAACATAACAATTTTCTACCTGCAATGCACTTCCCTGTAGCTGTGACACTTTATATTCTGTTATTGTTTTTACTCTGTACTACCACAATGCACTATGAAATGTCTTGCATACCGCCCGTACAAATTAATTCAAATTTTTCACTGTACCTCGGTACAAGTGACAATAATAAACCAATACCAATACCAAATTCCACCCCACCCAGGCCCTTACACTCTGGGTAGCCAAGTCAATGCCAGGGAAATTAAAATCTCCCACTACTACAACCCTATTATTCTTACAACTATGAGCAATTTCTCTCCACACCTGTTCCTCAAGTTCCCACTGACTATTGGGGGGGTGGTCTATAATACGGCCCCACTAGAGTGGCCCTCTCCTTCTAGTTTCCAAATTCCACCCATATGGCTTCACTGCAGGATCCCCCAAGAATGTCATCTCTAAGCACTGCTGTTATGTTCTACCTTATCAAAAGGTCAACACCCCCTCCTTGCTTACCTGCACCTCTGTCACGCCTCTAGCGTCTGCATCCTGGAATATTGAGCTGCCAGTCCTGCCCTTCTCTCAGCCATGTTTTTGTTATGGCTATAACATCCCAATCCTCAGAGCCAATCCACGTTCTGAGTTCGTTCACCTTACTTGTTAAACCTTGTACATTGAAATAAATGTAGTTTAACTGAGTATTCCTTTCTCTCCCTTTACCGTGTCCACGGCTATCCTGATTACTAAACTTGCTCTCACTGACTACTGCTTTATCCCATAACTTGCTCCTGCTCAGAGTCCCACCCCCTGCCAATCTAGTTTAAAACCTCCCATGTAGCACCAGAAAATTTCCCTGCAAGGATATTGGTTCCTCTCTGGTTCGAGTGCAACCCGTTCCCCCTTATACAGGTCGACTTTACCCAAGAAGAGATCGCAATGGTCTGAGAACCCAAACCCCTGCACCAGCTGCTCAGCCACAAATCCTTCTGGCCTACCTTTCTATTTCTGATTTCGCTAGCACGTGGCACTGGAAACAATCCAGAGATCACTACCCTCGAGGTACTGCTTCTTCTTACCTGACTACCCATAATCATTCTGTAGGACCTCATCCTTTGTTCTAACTATGTCACTTGTACCAACATGTACAACCACCTCTGGCTGTTCACCCTGCCCTTTGAGAATGTTCTGCAGCTGCTCAGAGACATCCTTGACCCTGGCACCCAGGAGGCAACACACCATTCCTGGTGTCTCTTCTGTGGCCACAGAATCTCCTGTCCGTCTCCTCACTGTCAAGTCTTTGTGGGAACATTGAAATTTTTTAAATCACTTTTGCAATCCATGCTTTGAAGTTTCCCAAACTGCACAAAAAGAAACAAAAAAAATGCCAGAAGGTGGGAAACCTTTTCTAGCACTCACATTTACCAGTTAATAGCAGATTATCCAGCATGTGTGGAGACATAAAAATGGAGTCACATCAGAATTGGACAGAGATTGAAAAGCAGAAAACAAACTGGAGGTTCTAGAAATGAACATAGAACAGTATAGCATAGAACAGGCTTTTTAGACCACAATGTCTGTACCGATCATGATGCCAATTTCAACTGCACACCTGCCTGCACATGGTCTATATCCCTCCATTTCCTGCCTATACATGTGTCTGTCTAAATGCCTCTTAAACACTACTATGGTATCTGCTTCCACCACTTTCCCTGGCAATGCATTCCTGGCACCTACCACTCTCTGTGTAAAATACCCGCCTTGTAAACCTCCTTTAAATTTTTTTTTACCCCTCTCAGGCATCTGCAGTCCTTGATTTCTCTATGCCTTCTAGTATTTGACATTTCCACCCTGGGAAAAAAAACTCTGACTATCTACCCCATCTAGGCCTCTAATATTAAATACTTCTATCAGGTCTCCCCTCAGCCTGCGAGACTCCAGAGAAAACAATCCAAGTTTGTCCAACCACTCCTTATAGCTAATACTCTCAAACCCAGGCAACATCTTGGTGAACCTCTTCCGCATCCTCTCCTAAGCCTCACATCCTTCCTGTAATGGGGTGACAAGAACTGCACACAATACTCCAAATGTGGCCTAACCAAAATTTTGTACAGCTGCAACAGGACTTCCCTATTTTTATAATCAACACTTCGACTGATGTATACCGTATGCTTTCTTTACCACCCTATCTAGTTGTGTTGCCACTTTTGGGGAGCCATGAACTTGTACCCCAATATCTCTCTGTACATCAATGCACCTGCTGTTTATTGTATACTTTCCCTTTACACTTGACCCCCAAAAGAGCAACATATCACGCTTGTCCAGATTAAACTCCATGTGCCATTTCTCTACCCATATTTCCAACTGTTCTATATTCTGCTGAATCCTTTGACTTCCTCACTATCCACAAGTCCACCAATTTTTGTGTCATCTTCAGCCCACCGACATTTTCATCCAAATCATACAGGTCCCAGCACTGAAACTTGCAGAACACCACTGGTCACAGACCTCCAGTCAGAATAACACCCCTCCACCCTTCCATGGCTAACCCAATTTTGAATCCAATCTACTAAGTTTCCATGGAACCCATCCAAAATAAAAACAGAAAACTCTGGAAACAGTCAGTAGGCCGGACATCATCTGTGGAGAGAGAAACAGAACCACTGCTCCATGTCAGTGACTTCCTGACCATGAAAGGTCATCAATCTGAAATGCCAAACTTGTGCTTCCCACACACCATGTCCCCTGCCTGCTGATGCTTCCTGATAGCAAATGTGGTGAAAAATATAATTCAGATAATCCATGCTTCTCTGTAGTTTCTGCAAATCCTGAATACCCAAATGCTCAGGTGAAATTTGCAATTCAAATGGAAAATCTTATAGAATAACATTATGTAGCTCTGTCTTCCAGCCATGTCAAACAAATCATTTTGAAGAGGAATAGTGGTCATTTTCTGTGATTATATTGCATTTAGGTTATAAATTGGAAGGTATGGAGCATCATTGACATTACAACAAATGGAGGTTGTAATTTACCTCTAGCCCTGCAACTTTTTCGCTTCACGTATTTACTCTGTTTGAAAGATATTATTGAACCTGCCTCCACTACCATTTCAGGCAGGGCATTTATTTTCCTATTGAGACAGTGGTCACTACATGCAGAACTCTGCATTTTACACACAGGGAATGTTGCTAACACTCAGAAATATAGCTTCAAAGTATTTTCAAGATGCTGATGCACTGGGAGGGACTGATGGTCTTGAGTGGCCACACACCCCTCTCTGGTCTGTTCAGAGTTTATCTGGCACCAACCCTCTTTTATTCCTTCGTATTTACTGAATGGGATATTTGTACTTCAGTATGATTAATTACTTGAATCAGTCAATCACATTTTACCTGATTTAAAGAGGTATCCGAGTACAGTATGGATAAGCACTACAGATGAGTTTTAATCAGCCATCATCAAGGATGCAAATTTTAGTGAAGTGTTTACAAAAATAATACAATAGAAACATGGAAAATGAACTGGAATATTAATACCTTAATTTCCACTTGAACAATAAAATCAAATGTAGCAAACCAAGCACAATGCAAAGTCAATAAACTTGGTACAGATTTGGAGACCCATTGGGAGTTTATCACTAAAGGAAATTAATCATTATCACACTTTTGCTCTGAACAACTACACCATCGTAGTCACAATCTAATACATCAGCTAATTTGGTCCTCTATATCCTGAAAATTCTATTTAACTGAAATGAAAGCCAGCATTTTATAGCAAGGAAGTTTATGAAGATATCTTTTAAAAAAAAAGATTATTTATTGATTTGCCAAGCTAAAAATTCTGGATTAATTCTAACAAAATTAATTCTGTGTAATAAACACTTTGAAAGTTCAAGCAATAGAAAGTATGCAGTCGGCAATTTTCTGGATGAGACTCAAAAAGCTGTGCCTTTCAGCAATAAATGCATTCAGAAATGTCCTTCCTGTTACAACTTTGATCTGAACCAAAGAAATTCCCAGGTTCAATATCAGCGTGTGCTGACCTCAATGTTCTTGGTACTACATAAGTGTTATAAACCTCCATTTAATAAAAACATTAGTTTGCAAGAGAAAGCTTCTTGCTGCTTTGCCTCTGAAGGGCTCTCAAATACTCTACTGCTTATACACTCACGACTGCGTGGCCAGATTCTGCTCTAACTCCATCTACAAGTTTGCAGATGAGACCACCGTAGTGGGCTGAATCTCAAATAATGATGAGTCGGAGTACAGGATGCATTAGAAAGCATAGTGGCACGATGTCATAACAACAACCTTTCCCTCAACGTCAGCAAAACAAAAGAGCTGGTCGTTGACTTCAGGAAGGGGGACGGTGCACACACTCCTGTCTACATCAACGGTGCTGAGGGTTGAGAGCTTCAAGTTCCTAGGAATGAGCATCACCAATAGCCTGTCCTGGTCCAACCACAGACTGCATGCAAAGAAAGCACACTGGCACCTCTATTTCCTCAGGAGGCAAAATAAATTTGGCACATCCCCTTTGAACCTCACCAATTTTTTTTTAAATTGATGCACCACAGGAAGTATCCTATCTGGATGCATCACAGCTTGATGTGGCAACTGCAAGAAACTGCAGACACATCTCAGCACATCATGGAAACCAGCGTCCCCTTTACGGACTCTGTCTACACTTCTCGGTAAAGCAGACAACGTAATTAAAGACCCCACCCATCCCGGACATTCTCTCTTCTCCCTTCTCTCATTCTGTTGTTGCTTTTCCCTTGTACTACCTCAATATTGTAATGAAATGATCTGTATGGATGGCATGCAAAACAAAATTTTTCACTGTACCTTGGTACCTGTGACAATAATAAATCAATTTACCAAATTATTCTTGATAGGGCCTCCTTGTAACATGAATGGAAACATAAACATTGCAAATTTATTGGCCCAGCATTGGCAGGATTTGTACAATACCACAGGAAATCAGAGACAAGTGGCACACTAACAGCAGTCATATTTGTTAGATATCTCCAGCAGCTTGTTGTGCCACTCATGTCCAGAAAATGCTTGGTTTATTAATGTAATTACATTACTTGAAAGCTGAAACAAGCTAGTGTAAAAATCTAGTTTCCCTTCCATTTTAATATTTGAAATAACCAGGGTACACAAAAAGCAAGCAAATGTTAAAAGGTATTTTGAATTTACTCTGACTATTAAGCACAGAGATATTTTACTTCTGTAAAAGGAACTGAATACATGTACGTTCTTGCCTTTTTATTATACTTGTACAATCAGCACATCATTGTGGTATGTTTGGACGAATCATTGAATGCTTCCATACATTTAAAAGGCAAGAACTCCATTATTTTGATCTTGGCCACAACCAAATATAAATGTGTGTGAAGATAGGTAAATACCCCCAAATATACTTTATTCACAGAATATATTGTTACATTTTACAGACTTTGCCTTGTCTTTACTCATTGTACCAACCATATGATTACATTTGCTTACAATATTTACCTTATGTAAACATGGCATAATTTTTTTTAATTCTGGCAATAGGTTGTGAAAGTTAATACATGGAGCTAACCCCTCTATGACCAGTGGATTGAGGATCCTTTATCGTAGCCTTTCCCCATAAAGCCTTAACCACAGTTGTGCCAAACTTCAGTGCAACTTTCATTATGTGCAGCAGATTTAAGACCCTGGCTATGCATGAAGGATCTGAGAGGGAGGGTCCTTTTCACCACTAGCCACACAGGGCTTTGATATCTGTTTGAATTTTGGATACAAAATATTCTGCCAAATTTGACAGAGGGCTTGGAGAAACACTTGACAAGATCCATCAAGTCCTTCTCCTGCAATGCCTTGAAGGGATTCTGCGCCCCACTGACCTGCAGTCAAAGAGTTTTTCTGCACAAACCTTTCCACAAAGGACAGGTGATACAGTACAAATTGGGCACAGAAAGAACCTCAGCAGATAGTAACACTTGGCATTTGTGCACTCAGGGTTCATGCTGCTACCCGCAATGTTGGCTGTTGAGATGAAGACCACATTGGATACATTTTACGCCCTTTCTTTGGAGATTTATACATTGCATCCTTGCGGACACTACCCATTTTGGAACTCCAGATGAAATAGAAGACAATTTAAGTGATTGCTGCAGATCAAAAGCAGACTATGGGTTGCATCCGCACCACAAATTGTACCAAGAGCAACATGCAAAAAACTGCTGGAGATACTCAGCCAGTCAGGACTCAAAAGATGAAGGGTCTCAACCCAAAACATCAACGGTCCATTTCCCTCCACAGATGCTGCCTGACCCATTGAGTTCCTCTAGCAGTTTGATTTTTGCTCTGGATTTCAGCATCTGCAGTCTCTTATTTCCAATGTGCTCTTGGTGTTGCTTTTACTGACCAGGTTCTTTCCTGTGATTGACAGGAAGCACTGATCTCATATACCGAGTTTTTGTTTCACTTTGGGTATGCACTCTGTCCAGTTCTTAGTGTGTGCCCCTGCTCCTCTGAATGATATTCCCAGTACCTTTAAGTAGTGCGACCTGATAGTGAAGGGAACAAAGGATCAGTTACCAAAGAACATTTCCTATGATTGACACTGGCCCCCAAAACTAGTTCAAACTAATCGCAAATGCTTACTAATCTGGAAGATCTGAGCAGAGGATGGTGATGTTGTTCATGTACAGGGAGGCTTTGACCCATATGCCTCAAATGCCTGGGAGCGTCATCCCTCTAGCCATCCATGTGGGACTTTGTCAAAAGCCTTGCTAAAGTCCACATAAACCATGTCTACCGCCCTGCCTTCATCAATTTTCTTAATTATCTACTCAAATAAACTATGTATGTATGAAGATATGACATCCCCTACATAAAACCACGTTGACGCCTCCTAATCAGTCCCTGCCTAGGACTACGGAATTTTTCCAGGGTTATCACCTAAAAAAAACTAGTTCATGTATAAAATTTTCCAAGTACTCCATCACTAGGTTTTAATTGGAATTGGTTTATTATTGTCACTTGTACAGAGATACAGTGAAAAATGTGTCTTTCCTACCATTCATACAGATCAATTCATTACACAGTGCATTGAGGTAGTACAAGGTAAAACAATACAGAATGCAAAGTGTCATAGCTACAGAGAAACTGCAGTGCAGGTAGACAATAAGGTGCAAGGTCATAACGAGGTAGATTGCGAGGTCAAGAGTCCATCTTTTCATACTGGGGAACTGTTCAATAGTCTTATAATTCAAAGCTAACTTTCACTGAACACATTTAGCCATTTCACTTGAATTTAGGAATTCAATGCACAAATTCATTATTCTCAAGAATGAAAAATAGGGATGAAGGTAGGTAGAACAGATTAAGACTCTTACCATTTCTTGGCACCTGTTGGGGTACCGTGCAGTTTGGAATAAATCGTTGGTCAGCTACACTTAAAATTTGTCACACTAAGACTTGACATACTTCTATTTTCTATCCTTTTGATTGCCATATCATCTACTTTTTCCTCATTTGCTTTTCTGTCAATCCCAAAACACAAATTTCATGAAAATAAAGCCCAGACCCAACAGTCCATAGCTGAAACATGGCAAATTATAATTAATTTTAATCTTGGGTCCACTTTTGGACAGGTTGTGAAATAAATAAAAATTACTTTCTTAACAGAGAATCTTTATTACAATACATGAAACAAAACTGTTTATAGAAGTTCATTGTCAAAGACCTAAAGCTTGACCTATTTAGAACTACTTAGATGCAGACGATGTGATACAAGACCCATCAATTTCCAGCATAATACAAGAAATGAAAAACAAATCAAGTGGCACAGCTAGTAGAGCTGTTGCCTCACAGCTCCTACAACCCATGTTCAATCCTGACCTCCAGTGCTGTTTGCGTGGGATTTGCATGTTCTCCACATTTCTGCTGCGTGATCCGATTCCTCCCACATTCAAAACATCTCATAGAATATACAGCATGGAAATGGCCCTTTAGCCAAACTGGTCCACGCCAATGAAGATACCCATCTGAGCCAGTCCCATTTACCCACGTTTGGCCCATATCCTTCTAAATCTTTCCTATCCAAATTCCAGTTTTAAACTCTACTACCCTAAGAAAAAACTGACCATCCACCCTATCTATGCCCCACATGATTCCATAAAGCTTCATAAGGTTACATCACAGCCTCCTTTGCTCCAGGGAAAATGGTCCCAGCCTATCCAGTCTCTCACTCTCCCTATCACTCAAGCCCTCCAGTCCCGATAATGTTTTTATGAATCTTTTCTGCACCGTCTCAAGCTTAAATCACATATTTCCCACACAGACAGCACCGGAGGTCAGGATTGAACATGGGTTGTAGGAGCTGAGAGGTAACAGCTCTACTAGCTGTGCCACTTGATTTGTGTTTTCATTTGTTGCGATCACATAATACATGTGCAAGTTGAAGGTATCTTCTATGCCACATGAGAAGATGGTAATACAAAAAAAAAGTCCAACAGTGAATGCTGTTTCGTTATCAGTGCAGTTAAACATGGAACAAAGAACAGTACAGCACAGGAACAGGCCCTTCAGCCCATGATGTCAGTGCCAAATAAAGTTAATCAGATCTGTCTACACATGATCCATATCTCTCCATGTTCACGTGTCTATCTAAATGCCTCCTAAATACCACTATCATGTCTGCTTCCACATCCACCCCGGCAGCAACTTCCAGGCACCTACCACTCTGGAAAAAAAACTTATACTGCAGATCTCCCTTAAACTTTCCCCTTCTCATCTTAAAGCTATGCCCTTTAATATTTGACATTTCTACCCTGGGAAAGAGACTCTGACTATATACCCTATCTATGCCTCTCATAATTTTATAAATTTCTATCAGGATGGAGGCAAGCATGCCATACACCTTCATTATTACCCTATCTACTCATGTCACCACTTTCAGGGAGCTATGGACGCACACCCCTAGATCCCTCTGTACCTCAATACTTTAAGGATTCTGCCATTTACTGTGCACATTCTCCTTACATTTGACCTCCCAAAATCCAACTCCTCACACTTGCCTGGATTAAACTTCATCTGCCATTTCTCTGCCTATATCTGCAACTGATATATATCCTGCTATATCTTTTGATAATTTTCTTCACTATCTACAAATCCACCAATTTTTGTGTTGACTGTAAATTGTCTACATTGTTGTCCAAGTCATTTATATATGGCACAAGCAACAGAGGTCCTAGGACTAATCCCATGGAACACCACTGGTCATAGACCTCCAGTCAGAATAACATCCTTCCACCACTAACCCATGTCTTCTATGGCGAAGCCAATTTTGAATCCGATCTGCCAAGTCACCGTGGATCCCATACGTCTTAATCTTCTGGATCAGCCTACTATGAGGCACCTTGTCAAATGCCTTACTAAAATCCACGTAGATAACATCCACTGCCTCACCCTCATCAATCATCTTTGTCACCTCCTCAAAAAATTCATTCAAGTTTGTAAGATATGATTTTCACCATGCTGGCTATCCCTAACTAGCCCATGCTTTTCCAATATCAGTAAATACTAACTCTAAGAATCCTCTCCAAAAGCTTCCTTACCACTGACACAATGCTCACTGGCCTATAATCTCCTTGATTATTCCTATTACCCTTCTTAAATAAAGGAACAATACTGGGTATTCTTC
This sequence comes from Pristis pectinata, assembly GCF_009764475.1. Taxonomy (NCBI): domain Eukaryota; kingdom Metazoa; phylum Chordata; class Chondrichthyes; order Rhinopristiformes; family Pristidae; genus Pristis; species Pristis pectinata. Next base: position 26,923,647 of record NC_067434.1, read on the forward strand.
AGTCCTCTGGGAACTCACTTGTGGCAAAAGAGGATACAAAGGCCTTTGTCAATCTCCTCTCTTCCCTCTCTCAATAGGCTGGGATAGATCCTATCAGGCCCTGGGTACTTATCCACTTTAATGTTCTTCAATAGACCCACCACCACCTCCTTCTTGATCTCAAAATGCCCTAGCATATTAGAATGCCCTACACCGATCTTACTATCCCTCATGTCCTCCTTCTTTGTGAATACTGATATGAAGTAATCATTTAGTACCTTGCCCACATCCTCTGGCTCCAGGCATAAATTCTCTCCTTTTCCCTCAAGTGGTACTACTCTCTTCCGAGCTACCCTCTTGTTTTTAAATATACATGTCAAATGCCTTGGAATTTTCTTTAATCCTACTTGCCAAAGACATTTCATGGCCCTTTTTGACCCTCCTAACACCCTGCTTGAGCTCCTTCTTGCTTTCTTTATATTCTTTAACATCCCTGTCAGAATACAGCTTGCTAAACCTTACATATGCTTCCTTTTCCTAAATTTACAACATCCCTCATCATCCAAGGTTCCCGAACCTTGTGATCCTCGTCATTCTTCCTTACTGGAACGTGCCGGTGCTGGTCTTTAAACAATTCTCACATAATAGATGTGGACTTGCCCATAATAGCTGCTGTCAATTTACTTTCCCTAGCTCCTGCCTAATAATGTTGTAATTTGCCTTCCTGCAATTGAGCACTTTTCCGCGAGGTACAGACTTACCCTTATTCATAACTATCTTAAAACTTGAGTCATGATAACTGTTCCCTAAATGCTCTCCCACTGAAACTCCAGTCACCTGATCAGGCTCTTTTCCCAATAAGAGGTCTTATATGGCCCTCTAATTTGACTATCTATATACTGTTCCAAGAAACCTTCTTGGATGCACCTAACAAATTCTGCCTCACCTAAGCCTCTTGCACTAAGGAAGTCCCATTCAACATGGGGAAAGGTAAAGTCACCCATTCCAACAACCCTGTTGCTTTTACATCTTTTCATAATATGTCTACATATCTGTTTCTCCATCTCCTGCTTAAAAGAAAGTTTTACTCTGCACCTGCTCACATTGTAACTGAAACTCTTAATGCAAACACATGCTGAAATGGGAAGTGTTCCAAAGCCCAATACCAACATTCCTAAATTTGATGACCACAGAAATAATACAATCCTAAATATTTTTCAGAACCTGGAGAAGATGAAAACAAATGAACTGACAGGAAAGGCAACTGGTATGCACTTGTAATGTCAATTTGTAACAGAAGGTTTAGTAGCAGTAGAAAAGTATTATAGAGAAAGAACGGAACCATGAGATTCTCATCCATGAAAGTTGCTTTGATCTAAGTAGCCACCATCTTTGAATGAATAGTAAACTGATAACCAATTTGCTGCAAATTCAATCAGTGAAACAGGTTTAACCATGCAAAGGCCACCAACATATTAATAGTAAACCCAGTTCAACTACACTTGGGCAATAAACTGACAAAGGAATTGATTGCAAAGTATGTGCAAATGAAAATCTGTTACCCAACTGTTGTATCTTAAATTGGGTTTTATACTTAGAACCTTGTTTGCCTTTGTGTACTTCTCCCAACTTCAATTCCAAGAAAATCCCTAACTTCCAAATAAAACATTTTGATTTAAGTGAAGCAATGACATTTAAAACAGTACCATTCTATTTACCAATTACAAAATTGTGTAAAATTATTTTTAAAAAATCCCTTAATAAATCATAAAATCCTTTGTATAAGACTTCCTTCTATTTTGCCACAACTCTGCCATTTTCAAATGAGCAGTTAAACCATTTCAGTGGAAATCAATAGAATTTATTCTAATGATTGTTGAAAATAACAA